>NC_137287.1:11947500-12102500 GCF_054371585.1 Giraffa tippelskirchi | reverse complement strand
ACTGAAGCCCATGCATACAACAGCCCATGCTCCGCAGCAAGAGAAGCCAGCACAATGAGAAGGCCATGAACCGCAACTAGAGAGCAGCCCTCGCTCGCCGCGACTAGAGAAAGTCAGAGGGCACCAGTGAAGATCCAGTGCAGACGAAAATAAAAATAAAAGAGTCTTTGAAGCTGCTGTCATTCAGCTCATTTTCTAGATGAGACATCTGGTTACTCTCAGAGTTATGTGCCCCACTCCATAGTTCTAGAGGGCCTTTAATCTCAAGTTTGTTTGTGGCCAAACCTAGCCTCCTTCCCTGAGTCTTTTAGTTCAGAGGATTTGAACATGCTGATAACAGTGTCAAATGTTTGACTTGTATTTATGCTCCCATTCTACAGATATTTATTGAGGACGTGCACTGAGTTTACTCGCTGTCCTAAGACTTGTCATTTGAAAGGTTCTCCAGGCTAAGAGGAGAGGAGACGCAGCAAGAATAGCTTGACTGTGCTGGGCTCGCTTGGGACAGGGGTGCACGGCCTTAGGGAAGGACAGGCGGAGGGAGCTGGTAGACTGAGACTTACTGCCAAGGGCCCGGCAAGCCCTTGAGCCCTCGGAAGTCAATAAAGTGTAGAGAGCGAAAGAGGAGATCAGAGGGGAGATGGGAGCGTGACAAGCTCACAGCAGAGAGGGAAGGCAATATGGAGGGAGGCACAAGAGAGCATGACCTTGGAAAAGAATGGACGCTCTGGCTGTGTCCCTGCAGGAGAACAGAGAGGTCTTGGGGGAAAGAGAGGCAGGTGAGGGGGTGGGTGGCGGTCGTGAAGGGAGCCGGAAGGAGGAGCCAGAGGGAGAGGGTTGGGGTGGAGCAGATCTGGTAGGCGGAAAAAGATAAGATTCTGGGTAAAGATAAGATTCAAGGTTCACTGGATATGAAGTCAGTGGATCACCTTGTGACGACAGGCTTCCCAGGGTCCAAGTTCTTCTCCTGCAAGTCTGATGTGAAGCACGTGGAACAAAGTCAGGCTTCAAGCAAGGTGCTAGGTGAGGGAGGACCCCGGAGAATGGAGTCGCTGAAGATGAGGCCCCGCCACTTGAGCCAACAGTGAAGACCGGCCGTCGCAGTAGGACTGAGCAGGGATTTCAGTGAACCCTGTGTGAGCTGTGACTCAGCTCTCGGCAGGCCAGACCCGCCGGGCCCACTCTCGTGGACGGGGCAAACTTTTTCTAGGATCCCAGGGCTGAGCTCTCCAAATATGCTCTGGTTAAAACAAGGAGTGGGCGTGGCTCACACAGTGGTCTACACTGCAGGGCCTGAAAGAGTTTCTGAGAAAGACTGCACCCTTCTCAGATCTGAATCATCTTCATTAACTCCGACAGAGAGTTTTAGCAAGTTTCTTTAGTTTTGTTTTGAGAGAGGAAAAAAAAAAAGCAAGGAAGAGAGACATGTACGAAAATAACCAGCTTTAACAAATGGCTACTGGTTTAAAAATAGTGCAGGGTTTGCGTTTTTGCCTTTATCTCAGTGGTTGACCTTGCTAATACAGTATGTAGATCTCTTGCCAACTAATCGGCCGACTGTAAAGCACGGCTTCAAGCTGTGGTCAATGATCTGTAACGGGAATGAATGAGAGGGTTTTAGCAGCCAGGATCTGTAGCCTACTATCTGTATCTGACAGCTGTCACCCTCTCTGCAGAGGCCAAGGCCTAGACCTTCATTTAAAAGCAGCATGGCTGATCAGATTACTGGGACAGTGTGTCAAAACTGACTGCGCTGAACTAGGGAGACAGAAAGTAAATCTATAAATAGTAGTCGTGCTGCCTCCATGAAGCACTGAAGGGTAACCAGTATTGAGCAGCAAATGCAATGTTTAGTCTTTGCAGCCAGTGGGACACTACCGTGGCCAGATCAGAAGCCCTGCTCTATGATATCATGTCATGGAAAGATCGGCTTTATGGGCAAGAATTTAAAAGAGTTACATTCTTGGCAACGGGAATGGTCACACAGCAATAATTGGTTTGAACCAACTTTATGAGCTAACAAGGTTCCCCAGTACTTAATAATGTCCTCGGGGCACCCGGACTCAGCAAGTCACCTTTCCCATAACGTGCCGGCTGCCTGTTTCCGACAGTCCATGGGGACCGCCGGTGTTGAAACACAGAGAGTGATAAAATAAGAGGCTCTCCATTTGATATCTATTATAGATGTCAACTGGGTCTTCAACCAGAACAGCTGCACAAAGTGCTCGGGGAGCCCGGAGCATCGTGAGGGTGAGTTATCTATAGACCATGCTGATAGCATGGCTTAGACGCTGGACATCGCCAGTTATAAATGAGGCAGCTGACATTTTAGAGTGTGTACCGACTCTTCCAAGAACCATTTGTCACTCTTCAAGGTTTCCGCTGATAAAACCTGGGATGTCTAAAAATTTGTCAACAACCGCAGAAAGTAACCCTGAGGTCATGGCAGGGGGTGACGAAGAATGTGCTTACTTGATATTTTCCAAACACACAAATGGAACACTGGTGGCAACAGGGTTCCAAAGGCCTCTCCAGGTTGTGGAGTTCCCACCCAGCTATGGTGCGGCTGCCCAGGGCGTGGACGTGACGTCACCATGGTGTGCTCCTAACCAGGCAAACACGGACCTGGCCTGAATGAGCAAGGCCCTGCACCGCTGGCTCTGCCCTCTTCAGACCACTCCTCACTGGGGTGGAGATGGTGGGCATTAAGTGTTTTTTTTTTCCCCCAAGAGAAAAAAAAGGGCAGTTGGTTTGTCCTTGGCTCTTTTCTTTTTTTTAAGTTCAAATTAAATAATAATTAAAAAAAAAAACACCAATGTTAATAACATTGATAGGCACAGCTCTAGAGCTTTACGTTAGAGCTGAATTTAAATCTCACAATCTGCTGAAGTAGGTACTTCTATGATGCCCGTTACACAGATGAAAAACAGAGATACGGAGAGGTTATGTGACGTGCTCAAGGTCACACAGTCAGAGGAGGGTCAGGACTAGACCTGACAGGCCAGCTTCGGGGCTACCCCACAAAAGGTTGCCTCAAAAGGACACTGTGTGAGAAAGTGAGCATGTGGAAAGAGAAGACCAAAGGGTGGGAATGAAAAAATAAAAGGAGAACAAAAGGCCATCTCTGTCTTCCTGGCTGACTCTGAACGAATTCGCTCCGCAATGATTATGCAACACGCGTTTTCCAAGCACGTCTGTCCCTAGGCACTGGGCAAGGCAGTGCAAGAGTGGAGCAGAAACCACCATGAGAAAGCCAGGCTAGTGTTTTTGCTCATTTGCGGGCCTCTACCCTGGAATGCCATGCCGCTTCAGCCTCTTCAGACATTAGAAGACACCTTTTAGCTAAGGAATCCCGGGAGTGGAGGGGGGACATATTGTGGAGCGGTGGCGGCGAGGGGGCACAGGCAGACGGGAAACAGCACAAGGATGCGCTGTGAAGGCAAATGAGCTAAAGCCTTTGGGCTGACATTGAGGTCACTTTGCCCGATCGCTGCTGGCCATTTGGGGGCTCCTGCTGGCACTCTGTGCTGCCCGGAAGACAGGAGAATAAGCCTAATTAAAAAGTCCCATGTGCTCCCATGGCTTTAAAAGTGTCACACTGGCTGTCTGTCACTATCTCTTGGAATCATGATGCAAGAGCTGAGAGGAATAACTGGAGATGATTTAATGCCACCTCCTGGATTCAACTTCAATGAATGAAAAAGTGGGGCCCCCCTCAAAGGCTAAGTGGCTTGCCCAAGGACAAACAGACAGAGACAGACAGAACCAGGAGGGGACCCAGGTCTGGGAGCTCCTGACGGAAATATTTTTCTACCATTCCATAGCGGTGTCCATGAAACGAATTCAGTGCTATGGAATCAGCAAATTCAATCAAGTCAAATGTGTGTTTTGAAAAAAATAGAAAATCAAGAAAGAAGAAATGGAGTTTGAGGAACATTCAACATTCATGAGGTGGGCCCATCTCAGGTCACTGGAGATGTTTCTCTGGTGCAAAGGTTTTCTTAATAAAGGGTTTCATTGGCCAGTTGGATCGAGACATGCACACACTGATATTTTGCTCCTGGCAATACCTTAAAACCCCCAGTTAGGTGAGAGTAAAAAACGGCAATGGCCTTGAGAGCGCAGCATGGTTTATACATGGCGTACTCATCTTTGAGGGTTTGGAGAAATCTACGAGGGATCCGATGCTTTTCCACCTATTGACATTTACAAAGCAGTTTAAATCATGCATGAGAGGCCTCAGGCACACGCAGTTCACAAAACATAACTCTGAGCTCCCAGGGAATTTAAGCTGACCAGCACTCTTTATTAGAACCGACAGTGAAAGACAGCTATTGCGAAATTCGTACCAGAAATGCTACACCAAGATGACAGCTTTAATGCCAGTGGATATATTATGTAGATTACCTGACTCAAATCTTTCTTGTTAAATAAGTTTCATGCATTCTTTTTTTTTTCCCCCTCCTCAAGAAAATCCTTCTGGCTTCACTAGGGGAGTACTCCTTAAATTCCTTGCTCATTCATCTGGTTTTCAATATTTTGGACATGCTAGGTTAGCATGAAAGATCAGATAGAGATATTTAAACAGTGGGAAACAGTTAAACCTTTAAATGAACAACAGAACTGAACCATGAATTAAGTGTTTCAATGTTATTTTTTTTGTATAATGTTCCAATAATTAATAATTTTGAAAAAAGAAACACCTTCCTCAGGCTGATTCATTCTAGATATTTGATTCCCATGTAATCTGAGATTTTAAATCTATATAATTATAAATTAAGGGTAATTTCACCTGCATGCTTTTATAGGCCAAGAATTTCAAGGAAATAAGGTCCCAGTGAAAACTGGCCAGGGACAAAAGGCAGTGAGACTGCTTTCTAATCTTCACAGAAATCGAAATACAATGTAGATGTTTTACGTTCTGCTTGAGGAGGAGACAGAAGGCGTAGGTCAATATGACTTAGGTCAGAAAAGGAAACCATGGGTATTTTTGGCCTTGGTGACAGTTGGCCAAGGGCAAGCTTGACGGAGCTTGAATTAGGATAAGGCTGCTATTTCTTGGAGGCCCCTGACGCTCTGAACTGATCAGATTCTTTGCTTCCTGTGCTAGACTTTCCAGCCTGCCTCAACCCTACACACTCTGTTCCATGTTCTCACTGCTCAAGCACGGCCGCCTCCACAGGGCACTGCCTTTTCTAAGCAGCATAGCAACCAGTGTGTTCACAAAGTGACACGCGTGCTTCAGCAGTCAAGGTTCACGTTGCTTGGAATGTACTCTGTGGTTGTGTACACAGTAGGTATCGAGCTGCCTTGAACTTGCTTCTCTATTGTGCTCTAATGGTTATAGCAGAGAGGTTACAGAATCCGGGAACATCAAGCTCTGTCTCTAGGCTCCATAAATCACAAGCCACTTTCACGTAATGATTTGTATTTTTCAAACATATAGATGCTTCGGTGATTATAAAAATACATTTTCCTTTTAAAAGCACAGCTAAATTCACAGTGACCTTATAGTCCTGACATATTTTTTTTTTTTTGAAATGGATGTATTTTTCAAACACATATAAAAGTGTTTATACAATAAGCGCCCATCTACCATCACCCAATTTCAACAATAATCAACTCACAGCCAACCTTGTTTCATCTACACCCTACCTACTCCTGCTGCTTCTATCTTTTCAGATAATTTAAAAACAAACCCCAGATATTACATTATTTCATCTACATGTATTTCAGTAAATGCATTTTATATGTTTCAAATTTCAAGATGGCAAAGCTACAACTATTACTCTGTAGGGCTTTCTTATTTTTAACATTTAAAAATTATCCTCAATTTCAAAAAAAAAAAAACTAAAGAACCAATTTTCCAGGTGATTCCAAGGACCTCCATTATATATTCAAGTTCAAGAGAGGACGATATATAATTTCTTGATAACTACTAGGGACTTACAAGATGTGTCTATCTATTGCTTAAGGAATAATTTTCAAATGATTTCCTGAATGATACCCACTAACTATGCAAACATAAATTCACAGTATTGTAATCAAAGCCCAAAGAGTGAACATATTAATAGAGTGAGCTTGAAATGAACCTCCTGGAAAGGGTTACTGTTAGTGTTAAATAAGAGATGTATCACATATCTTGTAACCTAAGTAGTAAACACAATTGCATATCCCACAGCAAGTCATAGTCTTTCAAAAGATGATAATAAAGAAGCTGCAGAAATATTTTTATGTGCTGGGTATAAAAACACAGGCATGAATCACCACTTGACAATCCCAGATCATATGCAATCCTTAAGTGACCCTCCCGACCCTGAGCATGGAGAAGACTGAGGCAGTCTGATACCCTACAATCATCCAAATAAACTTCAAAAAAAATTGCCTTCTGTGCTTACAGTCATGTCTTAAAAATCACAGCACTGAATGAATTATATTATATTAATAGAACTGACAGCTGATGAAATAATGCAAGAAAAATAATCTACTAGTGACCTCAAATGAAACCACAAAGACATTAGGCTAATGGAAGTAAAATCGCTCATTGCACTGTGATTTTACTTTTAAAATTTTATACTCAAATAAAAAAAGTCAACCTAAACCTTCCTCAGGATATTACATTTTGAAACTAACCACAAAATACTTCCAGAAAGGAGGCTTATTTCAGAAAATCTATATGCATTTTGATTTTTTCAAGCGTGAGCAAGCTTTCTATATCACAGGGTGGTTAACCGTGGAAAAAAATACCACAGTGATATGAAATAAGTGAAGATCATTGATCTGAAATAGTCTATAATTACCATTTTAAGGGCAGAACACCTGTTTTACTGAGGGAACATACATATGCAATACACTTCCTCACTATAATTACAAGAAGAGTGAGTGATGGCCCGCAGTTTCTCAATCTCCAAGACTTTTCTCTGACTTTCACTTCTGTGGTTAGGCGGCGAGACAGCCCACGTGAGAGAGACGTGGGGATGCAGCCTTCCCTCCCCTCCCCTCCCCTCAGAAGCTGAGCACTTCTCTTCAGACAACAAGAGCACAAAGGTGAACTTTCATCATCCACGCAGAGCCCAGTAAGACAGATGAACCCAATTTTGGCCGCACCACGTGAGGCAGGTGGGATCCTAGTTCCCTGACTGGGGATTGAACCTGTGCCCCTGCAATGGAGGCACTGGAAGTGCTGAGTCTTAGCTGCTGGACCACAAGGGAAGTCCTCAACAACTTTTTATTTTCAAAAAATCCTTCCATCACAAAATTGAGCTCCAGAGAATAGCACATGTAATTGGGAATAATAAACACAGGTGGGATTACTCACAGGTGTTTCAGAGCAGCATAAAATCTCTTGTGACTTTAGAAAAAAATGCCGTGCTTCCTTCATTTCAATCTTTAGAGGTAAGAGTTTAGTTCCTTAAATTTTCTTAAAATTTCAGAGCCGTATCACTACTGGGTTACATCAGAGAATAAACATCTTTTGGTCCGACCTCCAGTGATAAATGGAACTTCCCTCTCCTTGACAATATCCTGCCAAGTGGCGAGTGCTTGGTGATGGCAAGAGCACTCTTTCCCGAGGTAGGTAGCTCCATGTTTACATAGCTCCACTTTGAGATTTTAGCTCAGAGCGAGAAAGAGCTCTCTCTCTTCTTGTAGTTCCCACTCATTCTTCCTAGCTCTATCCTTAGATATCCCACAAGGTGATTCTAATCTCTTTTTCACTTGAAATTTTAGCTACAGCATTGCAGAAAGTCTCTGTATTCCTCAGAACTTCTCTTCTCTAGGAAAACATGTAGAGTCATTTTAACAGTTCACAGAACTCAGCTTCAAGAACACTTCAGCCATCATTTGCTTATTCATTTGTGTGTTCATGCATTCAATTATCCAGGTAAACATTTGTAATTATTTCAAGTATTCTTCATAAGACATGCTTCAGCAATATCTTGCTCATGGGCCTAGAGATTATTATACTAAAATGAAGTGATTCAGAGAATGACAAAAATCACATCCCCACCTATTTATGGAATAAAAAAAAATGATAAAAATGAACTTATTTACAAAGCAAAAACAGACTCACAGACATAGAAAATAATTTTATGGTTACCAAAGCGTAAAGTGGGGGATGAATTAGGAATTTGGGATTAACAGATACATACTACCATATATAAAATGGATAAACAAAGGCCTACTGTATAGCACAGGGGACTATACTCAATATATTATAATAACCTATAATATAAAATAATTTAAAAAAGAATATACATATATATATACACACACATATATAAAACTGAATTAGTTTGTGGTGCACCTGAAACTAACACAACACTGTAAGTCAACCATACATCGATAAAAGTTTTTTTTAAAAGAATATCTTACTGTTTGCTTATTTCATTCATTAATTCATTCACTCAGCAAACACTGAGACAGCCTCTATCTGTACTGAGTTCCTGGGTGCTCTGGACACAAGAAACCAGGGGCCCCTTGTGACACGCAGATACAGAATCACGGTGCTGTGTGCTAAGCGCCATCCTCAAGGTATGTACATGAATAGTGCCTGCGCAGGTGCTAAGTGGCTTCAGTCATGTCCGACTCTTTGGGACCCCATGGACTGTAGCCCACCAGGCTCCTCTGTCCACGGGATTCTCCAGGCAAGGACGCTAGAGTGGGTTGCCCTGCCCTCCTCCAGGGGATCTTCCTGACCCAGGATCAAACTCCTGTCTCACGTCTTCTGCATTGGCAAGGCGGGTGCTTTACCATAGTGCCACCAGTGGTGACACAAATAAGCAAGTATTCCAAGATCTCTTCTAAAGGCTGTATAATATCGTAGCCTATCAATACAGATGCCAAGCCGACCTTCTACTCCACTTGGAGTGAGTTTTTTTCCTAGCAGAAGCCACAGGTTGTACTGTTGTTGAAGACAGCCTATGGCGGAGTTGGTCGTCTGCCCAGCAGACTGTGCCCTGGTCTCTGTTATCAGAAAAAACAGCTCTGTTCAGGTATTAGACAGCCATGGGCCCAGCCCAGGAGATGATCTAGGGTCTAAGCTAATGTGTATTGGCTAGTGACTGGTTTGGGTAGACGGGTGACCAAGTTCAAACCTATCATTCATGAGATGAATGAGGAAATGCTGCAGAACCTCTGGAAAGGATTTTCCCTCCAAATTCAAAGAAACATACATGAAGGAGGAGGTCTGTCCTCTTCCTTTCCTGGGAGCACAGGGTGGGGACCCAAAGCTTACAGCTGGGGTAGCTAGCTTACCTACTTAAGGAGAAGCCAGGAGATCCTCAGAGAAGCCGGTCCCACACATTCATATGGCTAACTCTGGACATTTATTCTGTGAGATAACTAACTGACCATCCCTCTTTTATGGCCATTTTTGGCTAGGCCTTCTGTTACTTGCAGCCAAAAGCGTTCTAATATGCAGTCTTCAGAGCAAGGGTCTTGGTGGTAGACTGGTTCAAATGAGGCATCAAACTCTTATGTAAAACAAGAAAGACGCCAATTTGAAAATGGAGAAGAAACCTATGATCTCATATGCCAAGATTTAGAAAGGGAGAGTAAAGACTAAAGGAAGATTAAATTATCACATGGCAATGACAGTCTCCCCCTGGTTTGAAAACTTTCCTTCCAAGCCAGGGCAGTGAAAAAGGACCATTTTATCTCACTTTTGATCACAGACAGAAACTTTTAAAACTTTGTAGAGTCTGACTTGTGTAAAGGAAAAGGACAGATGCTATGATATATATACTAACAAGTAAAGAGAATGAAATACTCAAAAGCACTTCAGAGAGTTGCAACTTTAAGTCACACTTTGTCCCATTCTGCTTTTACTTAATTCTGCTGCTTTCATAGATATAACCAAATACACTAAAAAACATCAACTGTATTTGCCCGGGGATTATACAACTTTGTTTTTGGTTCAGTTCAGTCGCTCAGTCACGTGCAACTCTTTGCAATACCATGGACTGCAGCATGCCAGGCTTCCCTGTCCATCACCAACTCCCGGAGCTTACTTAAATTCAATTCCATCGAGTTTGCGATGCCATCCAACCATCTCATCCTCTGTTGTCCTGTTCTCCTCCTGGGTTCATTCCCTGGGGTGAGAAGATCCCCTGGAGGAGGACATGGCAACCCACTCCAGTATTCTTGCCTGGATAATTCCATGGACAGAGGAGCCTGGCAGGCTATAGTCCATGGGGTCACACAAGAATCTGACCAAATGAGTGACTAAATAACAACAATTTTACCTGCTACTGTCACTGATCGACTGAAGGGATGCTCCCAGGAGTTGATGGGTGAATGTCAGTGGGTATTAGTCCTTTCACTGAAAGATCCCCTCCTCCCGCTTAGTTGCTAGGAAAGAACTACTAGTAGAGTGAAGAACTAGCCCAGTGCTGAGTTTGATCTTCGCCTTCTACCATCAGTTGCTTCTTAACTTCTGGCAACGCAAACGGTGATTTGCTCCTTAATTTTGCATTGAGTGTCTATTTGGGCACCCAAGGGTAGGGACACCTGGACCAGGGAACCAAGTGCCTGGGCTTTGGGAACAACACATTGCTGCTCCGAATCAGGCCCCGAATGCACAGTGGGAGCCATAGGAACTCCAACTTTGGAGACAGTGAGGTGTCTCAACACTTGTGCCAGCCAGGGAACAACTCATCAATGCTCTCCACCCGCAACAGGAGAGCTGGCGAGAGCGAAGGTGGGAGCCTCCTGACTCCACCTGGCTTGGACGCCGCACGTGCAGGGTGCAGCTGGGTTCGTTCCAGAACAGACTGGGGCCGTGTACTGTGGGTCCTCTTGGCTACTTGGCAAAATATTCCTGCCTTCCTAGGAGCCGCAGGCAAATGCTCTCTCTCTGCTCCGGCTTCTGGAAGGAGGGCCTGCAGTTAGCCTGATCATCGCCTCTCGGCTGGCTGGTGGATGTGCGCAGACACAAAAGGTGATGCTGACAGTCAGCATCAGATCTGACTGCTCCTGACAACTCCTGTGATACAGCAACCTCCGGGACTGGAGGACACATCTGCGAGGAGATGTAGTAGCTGCCATCTGCACAAACTGCATTATTTAACTGCGCTGGCACTGATTAACATTTGCTGTAACCTATGGTAATGGGCTCTGGGGCTTTGCATGTCTGCTACACAGTGGCACAGCTGATGTCTCCTGCTCCATCCTTAAAACAGGATGCTTTAATTTTTAATGGAGCACATGTTCGATTGGCTATACAAACAGGCTAATCTGCAAAGCATGTGCTCAATAACAAGCCCAGCTATGCCGCCAGAATATCAACGCGGCTTGGCCAGAGCTGGGGGAGAGCAAGTGGGCCTCCTGCTTGCCACCGCGGTCAATGGCTGGGGGCTGGCTGGCTCAGAGCCGAGGGGCGGCTGCAGCCAGAGGCACCTGTGGCCTCCTCTGGCCCCTCTGTGGGGGGCTTCTGCTTCTGGGTAACCGCAAGCCCTAGCTGGCGGGGAAAAGAACAAAACTGTCACACGGCAGGTTCAGGCCACTGGTGTAAAGCCAGATGTGGCATTAAAGATGAAACTCCCCTCTGCTGCAGAGGCATGACTAGAATGAGACATATGCATCCAGCTTAACAGACTGGAGGCCACGTGGCCTGCGCTCTGCTCAGTGATGAGGATTTAAACACAAGTAAGGTACAGTCTTTGACTCCACAAAACCCCCGCCGATAATCACAGCGCCAGCGTGAGCAGTGGGGTGTCAGATGTCAGGACAGAGTTCTCTGGGAGCACAGAGGAGGACACACACAGAGGAGGTGGTTGAGCTGGGTTTTAAAAGACAGGCAGGAATTTCCCAGCAGCACTTAAGATGACCCTCGGAGACAAAGAAGCACGCGTGTAGGGCTGAGCTGGAGGCAATCACACAGAGATGCCTGGTGAGAAGCTGGCAGTCTGGATCCAGAGCTCATGAGAGAAGTTAACACTAGAGACAGAAATGTGGGTATACAGGGAATGGTGACACAATGGAAAACCTGAGAGAAAACAGTCCAGGGTGGAAAGAAAGATTCAAAACCGGAAGCCTCTGGGGTTTAATGTAAGGGAAGCTTATGAGAAGTAGCCCAGAGAGGCGCTTAAAGATCATGAGGAAAGGGAAATCTCAGGAAAGGGAGACAGGTCGCGAGCCTCAGAGCCGTCAAGGAATGAAGGCCTGGAGGGCTTTGTCACAACCATGATCGTCACTTTGACGCAATCACAATCCTGGTCCTTAGTGGTACAAACTGCTTTTCCATACAACATTTCATAATGATCCTGTAAGACAGGTCGGTGTCACTACCACATTTTCTAGATGAGGAAATGGGGCCAGAAGGAGGAGATTTCCCAAGGCCAAGCAATTGTAGCCAGACTGAAAGAGCCAGGGCTGGAAGCCCACTCTACAAAGTCTCAGCTCCAGACAGGACACTGTGCCAGGGGCCAAGGACATGAAGGTCCCAGCTCTAAGGAGATTACCAAGTCAAAACCCTCAGTAGGAGGCCTCCTCTGGGATATGCACACAGTACACCTGGTATGCTCACGGCTCTGAGAAGTCCTGCAGGTGAAAACCACTGCCCAGGAAAGCAAGGTGTCTAGCTTCATTTAACCCACTTGTTTGTTCACGGGATCATTTTTTCAGGTTACAACTTTCCTCTTAACATTCCTTAACAGAATTAATGAAATGCTCCTCTAATGAACTCAAAGGAATGCTTCCAGCAGCAGGGTCTTGGTTTTCAATGGTGCCTGACTAGGGCCGATGGTGGTCATCTAACCGCACACTTTCAACTGCCCAGAGGGGTCTGTCTCCACTGTTCTCTCCAGATAATCTAATATCTGTCATGATGAATGGTGTTTACTGTTTCATCAGTGAATGGACTTATTTTATCCACCTGTGCATCCCCAGAGTATAGCTCTGTTACCTGGCAAGAATAGGAGGCCAGTGAATGTCTGCTGGATTGAATTGAATGAACATTCTGTAGTGGTGGTAGACTAGAGCAAAGCCAATGACTAGAGCAAAGCCATTCAACACAGGCTCAAAGCTTCAACCCCTGGCTCCTCAGCACGCTCATGATCCAAGGCCATTGTTCAACATGACAGCTGACCCCTGTCCTCTGGGCAGTACTTGGGAACTCGGCTTTTGGATCTTCACCAGGTGCCCTGCCTCATCAGTCGCACAGCTTTATCTTGGCCCCTGGGCAGCTGGCTTCTCTGCCTCTGCGGCCCCTGGCTTCCCTCTTGCCTGGCCACACAATGTAGCGGACTTTGTTGCTAAGCATCTTACATTCTGCCTCCGGGCTAGCTCCTTGAAGAAGAGAAAGCCATGGAGTTAAGAGACATCTGAAGGGAAGCCAGAGTATCCAAGGGCTAACGAGCACTTCTGGAGAACACGCGGTTCATTGGTATATAGTGTTTTTCTTTAGATGCTAGGGTGTCTGAGGACTTAGTCAGCTTGGGGGCTATTGATAAGTGTCCATCCCAGAGATGGGGTAGTTGAAGAATCAAAAGGCTTTCCCACTAGGATTCCCAATGCAACCTTACAAGTCCTTTTCAAAAACCATCCAGCTTGGACTCCCCTGGTGGTCCAGTGGTTAAGAATCTGCCTGCCAAAGCTGGGGACACGGGTTCGATCCCTGGTCTGGAACGATTCCACATGCTGCAGAGCAGCTGAGCCCGTGAGCCACAACTACTGAGCCCACGCTCTACAGCTTGTGCCTTGAAACAAGAGGAGCCACTGCAATGAGAAGCCCACAGACTGCAACTAGAGAGCAGCCCCAACCCTCTGCCACTTGAGAAAGCCCCTGCACAGCAATGAAGACCCAGCACAGCCAAAAATAGAATAAAATACATTTTAAAAAAATCATCAGCTTAGGGGACATCCCTGGTGGTCCGGTGGTTGGGAATCGCCTGCTAATGCAGGGGACATGGGTTCAGTCCCCGGTCTGGGAAGATTCCACACGCTGCGGGGCAACTAAGCCCACGCGCCACAACTACGGAGCTCATCTGCTCTAGAGCCCGTGCTCCAAAACAAGAGAAGCGATCGTAATGAGAAGCCTGTGCACTGCAACTAGAGAGTAGCCCCCACTCGTCACAAGTAGAGAAAGCCTGCACACAGCAATGAAGACCCAGCACAGTCATAAATAAATAAATACAATTTCAAAAAGTAATAACCTTGATTACCATCAACTTGCAAATACTTACCTCTACTTGCCCAAGTCCCCAAATTTTACAATAGTTCTATCTATAGTTAACCAAAGTCACCCAAACCTTCCTGCTGCTCTCACTTGCTCATTTAGAACATGGAGAGTTTTTTTTTTCGTATTGCCTGCAAGGATAGAGTTGACCTTTGGTAATTAGCTGCATTGTTGAGATCCATGTGTATCATGGCCACAGCACAAGAATGCTACCCAGCAGACCCTGTGAAGAAGGTAAAGGGGTCATTTGGGCACAGCCACACATTGGCTCCAAAGTTCTAACCCTAACCCTTGCCCTTCCAAGGAGCATCAACCCTTCTTTTTTTTTTTTTTTCCCCTTGAAGTTGTGCCCTGGTAATGTGTTTTATTTTCTTGTAAGATTTTTAAGAAGCCACAGCATGTGATAAACAATGACATGAGAACTAAGTTTCCAGGGTTCTGTCTACACCACCAAGTAGAAAGAAGACCTGGATGGAGGCTGAGTGACTAGAATAGAAAGTGAAAGGGTTGGTCACTCAATTGTGTCTGACTCTGCCACCTCACAGACTGTAGCCCGGCAGGCTCCTCTGTTCATGGAATTCTCCAGGCAAGAACACTGGAGTGGGTAGCCATTTCTTCCTCCAGTGGATCTTCCAGACCCAGGGATCAAACAGAGCATCTACCCTAACATCTGCCCAGAGTGTGGCTTTCAAGACTTTCACTACTTACGGTCTCCTGCCAAGTTCACTGTTATACAAGCTCAGAAATAAAAGGACAGCAAAGCCAAAATACTTATGTATCAGATGAGCAAACTGGAGCCTAGAGAGAGAAAGCCTCTTGGCTCACGACAGCACCTTGAACTTGAACTAGTCTTGTGGGTGCTGGGTCTAACTTCTTTCTTTCCAATGGGCTGTGCCACACCAAGTGCCACCAGCCATCTTGGTTACTCAGATGGTCAAGGGGGCTGCTAGGGAGGATCGTGTGCTGGAACTATCAAGGTATCTCCACGATGGGTACCGTGGGCTGCTCTCTCCAATATGGTTGAAACTAACCCATTTGCTTCCTGTCACTCTCGGAAGCCCACAGGCCTGCCACTATGTTCAGATATGGAGGATTTGGGCCATCAAACACTTTAATTAGTCTGTCTGGAAAAATGAAACTGATCAAATTAAATATTAATCACATATAAACTGTGGATAAATCAGCAGGGGAATCATCAGGCAGAAAGGGCCCTTCTTAAATGCAGACTTTTAAAAAAAATTTTTTTTTCAAAGGGGCTCGCCTCCTGCTCTCTGTCCTTTGCCAAGTCAGTTGATTTCAAAGCAAAAACAAAGCTTCTATTTTCCAAGCACAACAACGATGTCTAACCAGAAGTTTCTTTTGCTGAAATATTGAATGGAAAACTCGGTTCCTTAAATCTTTCTAAATCTTTGCCTCTGATTGGGTTCATTAATAAACATGCTGATTTTGTTACAGGGAGAGACATATGGTATAATCCGCTAACAGGAAGAAGTATTTTGCATTTTATTGTAGAAAACAAACATGCAAACAGGTTCTCACAGATGGTTTTCTTAGCTTCTGGGAGGGGAAAAAAAAGCTTAATAATGCTTGAAACTAGTTTTTCTCTTTAACAACAACAACAAAAAATCCTCAAACATCTCTAGTGGAACTGCTTATAAATTAGATTAAGTTCCACTCCAAGGTTTTAACAATTTAGAATTCACTTTTTCCTCTTGTTTAAACACACACTTGTATTTTCTTCCTTCTCCCCTCTCTCCCTTCTTTTTCTTAGAAACATTAACTTGCTCAGAGGCAGAGATAATTCAGCAATGCTTCACTTATCCATCATCATAAAGGAATAAGGTTTTCTCACAAACATAATTTCCAGATAATTGATGGCAACCCTTTAAAGTTTTTCAAATTTGGTGGTGATGGTGACTTTTTTTTGGAAGTAGACATAATTTTTTTAGAAAAATTTTAGATTGACATAGAAATTGAGAAGACAGTACAAAGTATCTCCATACATCCCCACACCCAGTTCCCCCTATTAACATCTTACTAATGTACGGATTATTTGTTACATGTAATCAATCAGTACTGATATATTATTATGAACTAAAGTTCATGCTTTATTTTTATTTATTTTTTAAAGGTTTTTTTTTTTTTTGATGTGGACTATTTTTAAAGGCTTTATTGCATTTGTTATAACATTGCTTCTGTTTCATGTTTTGATCTTTTGCCCACGAGGCATGTGGGATCTTAGTTCCCTGATCAGGGATCAAACTCCACAACCCCTGCATTGGAAGACAAAGTCTTATCCACTGGAACACCAGGTAAGTCCTAAGCCCATACATTATTCTGATTTCCTTAGTGTTTACTTAGTATCCTTTTTCTGTTCCAGGATCCTACTCATGATACCACATTACAGTTATCGTCATGTCTCCTTGGGGTCCTCTGAGCTGGGGCAGTTTATCTGAACTTCCTCGATTGTGATGATCTTAACATTTTTTTGGGACTTTACAGGCTGTTCTACTATTGGAATGTGTTTTATTTTTTTCTTATAATAAGACTGAATTTAAAGGTTTTGGGGGGGAAGATCACAGAGATAAAAATGTCCTCAATAATATCAAGAGTATATACTATCAATATGGTTTATGACTGTTGATGTTGACCTTGATCACCAGTCTGAAGTCGTGTTTGTCAGCTGTCTCCACTGTTCCCTTCATACTGTATTCTTTGTTGTTGTTGCTGTTTTTTAATTTATTGATTGTTTTGGCTGTGCTGGGTCTTCGTTGCTGTGTGTGGACTTTCTCTAGTTGTGGTGCATGGGCTTCTCATTGAGTTGGCTTCTCTCGTGGAGCCCAGGCTCTAAGCATGGCCTCAGCAGTTGTGGCTCGGGCTTAGTGGTTATGCAGTGTGGGCTTAGTTGCCCCGCAGTATGTGGAACCTTCCTGGAGCAGGGATTGAACCCATGTTCCCTGCATTGGCAGGTGGATTCTGAACTACTAGACAACCAGGGAAGTTCTATACTATATTTTTCAGAAGGAAGTTATCATGCACAGTCCACATTTAAGGAAAGGGGAGTTAGGTTTCCCCTTTATAAGAGTAGAGTTTTTACAAGTGTTATTTGGAATTCTTCTGCATGGAAGGTTTCTCTCTTCTCCTACATTTATTAATTTATTTATAATCTGTATGGCATCATGGGCAGTTATACTATGGGTCAAAATGCCATGTTACTTTATTGTTTTGCTCAAATTGCTCCAGGCTTAGCCACTAGGGACTTTTTCAGTTGACTCCTGGGAAGCCTGTGACATATTTTCATTTTTTTTTTTTGCAGCACTTTCTGACCTTCTGGCATTCTAAATTTCTCTGGGCTCATCTTACATATCTCCTGCCCTAATCCTACAGTTGGCCATTTCTCTTATAATCTGTTTTTCTTTTAAATGGAGAATGGTATTAGAAACCAAGATTCAGACGAAGGTGTGCTTATTGCTACTGGGGTGTCCTTTCTTTTGGGCCCTCTCAGCTGACAATGTACAGAAATACATGTGTGTGTATTCACAGATCTATAAACAGTTCTATATGCAACCATCTGTACCTAAACATGAGCTCATACTGATGTCTCTGATGGATCCATTCCCACATGGATTGGTCTAACCTCTTCCCTTGTTTATCTGTAAATTCCGACTCCAATAATGAGAAGCCTGGCTAGATGGCAGGTTTTTTATTTTGTTGCTGTGTACCTTTTCCTAATATTCCTTGATAAGGATCTTTTAAAAAGGCTATGGGAGGAAAAAAAAAAAAAAAAAACTACTAATGTGTTCATTCTGCAGTGAATGGGGTTTAACTTTTGTGAGGACATGTGGTTATACTCCCTGTGAGAAATAACTGTTTGATCTAGTTATTAATCTTTGGCGCAAACCCCAGAATGGAAATCCAAAGAGATCCTGAAACACTACAACAATGGGTTCACTCTAACAAACACAGTGAAAGTTACAAAGTATTGCACTGGAGTCTGATTCATCAGCCACAGAAGAAATGGATGGGACAACTGGAATTTTGACTTGCTTGGCTGATGTCCTCACAGCCCATGAAGACTGAAGAGTTACCTTCAGTTGACTTGCTAGTGGTGATTTTAACTTTTTGAGCACAAGGCTTGCACTAGTGGGAGTCCAGGAAATATATGTGGAGTGTTTAATGGTTTCTCAATTTCTTCCCTCACTGTTAGCTATCCTCCTTTCATTTTTTGGCGTCCTTTGAGTTCAGCTCTTGGTTTGTTTCTTCTCCACCACTCTTCCTAAAGCACACTTACAAAAAAAAAAACCCATGCCAAACCAAAAATCAAAACAAAAAAAACCTAGAAAGCCAAATACCCATGCTTGTTAAAACAACATGTAGGCTTGGGGATGAGGTTCTGCATAGATCAGAGATTTTTCCAGTGGGTTACATAAATGATCTTGAAGGATGTGTGGCATCTATCTTTGCCTGCTCAGGGCTCTTTCAAGCTTGTTTCAGGGGTTTTCACATCTTCTCTGGTCAGGTTGCTGAAAGAACCACCCACTAAGAGGAAAATCAAGAAACCACAAGTCTGTGCAAAGTGGCATTTCTACTCCTCTGCTATAGCAGTCACCAGTTCTCTCCGCCTCCAAGAGGCTCATGTGCAATTGTGAGAGTCGGCAACTTGTCCCCTCATCCGTACTATCAGCATAACCACGGAAATTTGCCAGGCCATTAGGTGAGTTTTAGCCCCTAAAATTCTGTGTCATGCAAAGAAAGGAAACAAAAGGCATCCGTATGGGAAAGGAGGATGCCAAAATGTGGTTATTCACAGATGGCCTGATCTTGTACATAGAATATCCAGGGGAACCTACAAAACAATTACTAGTTTACTGTTATTAGAACTAATAAACAAATAGGGCAAAATCACAGGATATAAGATCAACATGTGAAATTCAGTCACATTTCCATATATATATATATCAATGAACAATTCAAAAAGAAATTTTAAAAATTCTTCTCACAATACCACAGAAGTCACGAATGCTTAGGAATAAATTTAACAAAAAAGTATAAGACTTGTACTCTGAAAAATACAAAACACTTCTGAGAGAATTTAAAGAAGATCTAAATAAATGGAAAGACATTCCATATTCATGGCTTGGAAGACTCAATGTTGTTAAGATGGCAGTTCTGCCCAAATTGATCTGGGGATTAAATGCAATCCCTATCAAAATCCCAGCAGACCTTTTTTGGGTAGAAATTGACAAGATGATCTTAAAATTTATATGGAAATGGAAAGGAGCCAAAATAGTCAAAATAATCTTTTAAAAAAGAAGAATGTTGGAGGACGCACAGTTCCCAATTTTAAAACATCCTATCCAAAGACACAGGAATCAAGACAGTCTGGTATGACAGAGGATAGATGTATAGATCAAAGGTAAAGGAATCAAGAGTCTGGAAATAAATCTTTATATTTATAGTCAATTGACTTTGACAAAAGTGCCAGGGGATTTAAATAGGCAAGAGTTCTGGGACAACTGAATATCCACATGCAAGAAGATTAATTTAGACTCTCCATATCATACACAAAAATCAATTGGATCACACAGATTTAAATGTAAGAGCTAAACTTATAAAATTTTCAGAAGAAAATATATGAGAGTCTCTGTGACCTTGTATTATACAAAGTTTTCTTATATAATAACAACAAAAGTAAAAGAAGAAAATGACAAATTGGACTTCATCAAAATGAAAAATTTTTTACTTCAAAAGACACCATCATGAATATGAAAAGTCAGGCCACCGACTGGGAGAAAGTGAAGTGTTAGTGGCTCAGTCGTGTCTGATTCCTCATGACCCCATGGACTGTTGCCCGCCAGACTCCTCTGTCCATGGAATTCTCCAGGCAAGAATACTGGAGTGGGTTGCCATTCCCTTCTCCAGGGGATCTTCCCAACCCAGGGATCGAACCTGGGTCTCTTGCACTGCAGGCGGAATCTTTACCATCTGAGCCACCAGGAAAGCCCTACGGACTGTGAGAAAATGCTTGCAAATTATATATCAGATAAGGGACTTTTAACAAAAATATATAAAGAACTCTTAAAAGTCAATACTAAGAAGACAAACCACCAAATATGATAAATGGGCAAAAGATTTGAACAGTATTTCATCAGAGAAGATATACAAATGGGTAATAACACCTGAAAAGACGTTTGGCATCATTAGTCATTAGGAAATGCAGGTTAAAAAACCACAATGAGATACCACTTCATATTCACAGGATAGCTATAATCACAAAGACAGGCAATAACAAATGTCGGTGGGTATGTGGAAAAATCAGAACCCTCACAGGTTACTGGGGGAATATTAATAAAATGGTACAGCCACTTTGGAAAACAATTTGGCAGTATCTCAAAATAATTAAACTGAAATTTACTGTATGATCCAGCAATTCATTCTTATGTATCTAGCAGGAAAAATGAAAACATATATCCACTCAAAAGATTTACACGTGAATGTTATGGCAGCATTATTAATAACAGCCAAAAGGGACTTCCCTAGTGGTACCGTGGATAAGAATTCATCTACCAATGCAGGGGACACAAGTTCGATCCCTGGTCTGAGAAGACTCCACATGCCGCATACAGAGCAACTAAGCCCGTGCACCACATCTACTGAGCCTGTAGAACCCTTGAGCTGCAACTACTGAAGCCCATGCGCCTAGAGCCTGTGCTCCAAAACAAGAGAAGCCACTGCAATGAGAAGCCTCTGCACCACAACTAAAAGGTGGCCCCCACTTACCACGAGAAAGCTTGCCTGCACAGCAACGAAGGCCAAGCACAACCAAAAAAGAAAGAAGAAAAAAAAAAAAAAGGCAAAAGTAGAAACAAATGTTCTTTAACTGGTGAATGGGTAAATAAAAGATGGTATATCCATTCAGTGGAATACTATTCAACAATAAAGGGGAATAAACTACTAATACACTCTGCAACACAGATGCACCTGAAAACATTATGCTAAATGAAAGCAGCCAGATACAGAAGGTTATGTACTGTATGATTCTGTCTTTACAAAGTGTTCAGAAAAGGGAAATATACAGAGACGGAAAGTAGATTAGTGGTTGCTTGGGACTGAGGGTGATAATGGAGACAGACTGCAGATGCTCATGAGGGATCTTACTGGCGGGATGAAAATGTTCCAAAACTTAATTGTGGTTATGCAATCCTGTTAATTTACTAAAACTAATTTAATTGTATGCTTAGTACGGGTGAATTTCTGGCATATAAATTATATTTGAACAAAGCTGTTAAAACAAGTTGGTAAATAATATGTACAACATAATCTCATTTGAAAAGAAATCAAAACAGAAAACAACAAAGCAAAAGAAGAAATATAAAACGAAGCTTTCTAAACTGTAGTCCCCACATTTGATATTAGATCCTCAGACCTTGGGCTTCCCTGGAAGCTCAGCTGGTAGGGAATCCACCTGAAATGCAGGAGACCCCAGTTTGATTCCTGGGTCAGGGAGATCTGCCGGAGAAGGGATAGGCTAGCCACTCCAGTATTCTTGGGCTTCCCTGGTGGCTCAGCTGATAAAGAAACTACAATGTGGGAGACCTGAGTTCCATCCCTGGGTTGGGAAGATCCCCTGGAGAAGGGAATGGCAACCCACTCCAGTATTCTGCCTGGAGAATTCCATGGACTGTATAGTCCATGGGGTTACAAAGAGTCAGACACGACTGAGTGACTTGCACTTTCCTTAGACCTTATTCATCTTATAACTGAAAGGTGTACCTTATTTTTTTTTAAATCAACTTATCTTTTTTCTCTTCATCCCCCAGCTCCAGTCCCTGGCAACCACTTTTCTGCTATTTCTGAGTTTGACTTTTTTAGAAAAAGATTTCACGTGCAGGTGATATCGTACAGTATTTGTCTTTCTGTGAAATAAGGATTATTTCACTTAGCAAAGTGCCCTCAAGGTCTATGCATGAACCAAATGGCAGCATTTCTTTCTTTCTCATGGCTGAATAAGAAACTTATTGGGAGAGCAGAATTTAAACGTTCTTACCAAAAATACACACACATACCTAAATACCTATGTAAATAAGGTGATGAATGTATTAATTAACTGGATCCTTTCACAATGTATACATGATTTCAATAAGAATACTGGAGTGGGTTGCCATTTCCTTCTCCAGGGGATCTTCCTGACATTGGGACTGAATCGGTGTCTCATGTCTCCTGCATTGGCAGGCGAGTTCTTTACCAACAGCATCACCTTGCCTATTTTAGAAGAAAAGAGTCTGGTCACAAAAAACATAGGCCCCGGAATTGGATAATGTTCAGCCCTTTCAGCATACGGCCCATCTAGGGACAAGCTTCAGGACTCAGAACTAGGTAAATAAGTCATCTTGATTTGAGGGAAAGACTGTTACCAGCTGCTGTATAGAGCAAGCCTGCTGGCACACCCCGAAGCCATTCAGATCTCCAGGGAAACCTTCAGAGACTCTCACCTACATGGCTGTATCACACCGACACTCCATTTCTGAAATGCAAGTCTTCTGGTGGTCAGAAGAGGAAAGTCATTATTACTGGGGCTTCCCTGGTGGCTCAGATTAAAGAATCAGCCTGCAATGCACAAGACCCGGGTTCAATCCCTGGGTTGGGAAGATCCCCTGGAGAAGGAAATAGCAACCCACTCCAGTATTCTTGTCTGGAGAATTCCATGGACAGAGGAGCCTGATGGGCTACTGTCCATGGGGTCACAAAGAGTCGGACACAACTAATTATTACTATTATTATTTTAAAAATCCCATCTGTAGGCCTGGCCCCCCGTGTGACATGGAGAAAGAAATTTAATTGCTCTAGTTCCAACCCTTCCAGTCACATCATCACCGTGTCAGAGGCCTTTGCTAGGGCCAGTCAGGCAAAGTGAGATTAGAGGGTATTCATTCCTGATGTCTGGGGGTGGCCACTATGAGGCCCTTCTTGGCATCCAGTCCATAATCTCCCACTTTGACGACTTGGAATAAACCAAGATCTCCACCTGCTTCTCAGCCACAAGCAGATCTGGCGGGCATTTGCTCCTTGTATTTTGGCAGCCACGCTCCTTTAGGTAGCTATTCACTTTTAAATATAAAATCCAGGCACCAAATCATGAAGCAGAAAAGACATACATAATTTGGGTTAATTAAAATGCCTCCAAGTGAGCAGGTGACAGATGTCAGGCCTCCTGGCACCCGGAAGAAAGGCAGTGCAACAGACTATTAGGATTCCTGTGTTAATCAGGTAATAGTAACTTGGGTAATTAGCAAATCACACCAAATCTTGTTTAAGTCCCAAATCTCATTTAGAGCCTTTTGGAGAAACTGTTTAAATACAAAGGACACACTCTCCTACTGACAGGAGATGCTTGCTTACTGGGGCAGATATCCCCGCTTCTGGCCTCTATTAAATCCATTTTAATTATGAAGTCTCAAGGTCTCATTCACCAAGGACTGAAAGACAGAGTACTTGTCCCTTTGCTCTTGCTAAGAAACAAAGGAACTCTCAATTCTGGAATTCTAGTAGACTTCAAAGACTCAGCAAGTCCTAGAAAAATGCTGACGGTCTTTGCCACTACCAAGACACTCCACACGAGTTAGGAAAACATCTGCCTTGGCCTGTTTCTTGTTTATTTTTGGCTGTGCTGAGTCTTCACTGCTGCGCGCTGGCTTTCTCCAGTTGTGGCAAGTGAGGGCTGCTCTCCAGTTGCGGAGCGCGTCTCTCGTCGTGGAGCACGGGCTCTAGGGCACCGGCTCAGTGGTGGAGGCACTCCAGCTTAGCGGCTCCATGGCTTGTGGCATCTTCCTGGACCAGGGATCCAACCCACGTCCTGTGCACTGGCAGGCAGATTGTTAACCACTGGACCACCAGGGAAGTCCTACCTTGGCCTATTTCTAATTTACACGTAAAGGGTCTGGACAATTCACACCCCTCAGCAGGAAACGGCTCTTGGTTCTTGAGCCTAGGAGCAATCCAAAGGTGTTGCTAGGCCCAGCAGCATGGGGGTTTCAGCAAACCCAGTTTGTTAGTGGTAAGCCTGCTCAGGTTGGGACGACTCAGGTCTGTGCTTCTGCTTCCTCTCTCCCTCAACTTGTTATTTTAAACCATTTTTATAGAGCTCTTTACAACACTCCTCCTCTCCGTGGATCTAAAAGTACCTCTGAAACATTACTGAATTCCACTCCTGTCATCCGGCTTAGAATAACTCACACTGGGCTTGTTCCTACAAGACAGTCAGTTAAAGCCTCGGGATCGCTCGTGTCACTTGTCCGTGTTCCTTTTTAGCTGCCGAGTGTCAGGAAAATGCTCTAAAGGTCCGTAGTGCGGCCTCAGTAGTCAGTTATCTTGCCTCCTTAGTGCCTGGAATGCAATCTATTTTTTTCTATTTATATTCCCTTACCCAATCACTCAGCCAGCATTCTGAAGAGGGGAGAGGTCAGGGAGTTGATGTCATCACTGATATAAAGGAGAGGAGAGAAACCTGAAGGCGCCTGGGCACCAGAGCTCGGCTATTTAGTATAGTCTGGTGACTGGGGCCAAGTCTCTTTTACTGTTTGAGCCCCATGTACACAATGGAAGCGAAACTATTTCTCCACTGACTCCATGGGGATGATGTGAGACATAAAGGAGAGAATAAACAGCAGGGTGTTTTGTTCACCATAAAGCATCACACAAGGGACTTCCCTGGCAGTCCAGTGGCTAAGATTCTGAGCTCCCAATGCAGGGGGCCTGGGTTTGATCCCTGGTCAGGGAACTAGATCCCACACGTTGCAACTAAGAATGAATGCAGTCAATTAAACAATAAAAATTAAAATAAAATAAAATACAGCTACTTGTTTAAAAATTTAAGAAAAATCATTAAAAAAAACCCTGAGCATCACACAAGCTGTCTACTGCTAGGCCTTCTGAAGAGGCAGAAGCCAAGGGCCAGGCAGAATCAGTGTCTGGGAGTAGGGGACTTCTCCTCCCATTCTCCAATAGCCTTCCTGGCTTGCTGGCTCCAGGTCTGCATGGCAGGGCCCAAGTACATGCTCTCAGAAGCCTCATGTGATGTCTGCTGTTAAGAGGTAGGCTGCAGGGAGGGCCAAGAGATGAGAAGGAAAGATCTCTGGACCAGGAGTCTGGACACTGGGGTTCTAGGTACCACTTTGCCACTAACCTACTCCCTTAACTAGCGACTTGGCAAAGAAGACAAATGATCAGGATGATAGCTGGTGACGTCTTAGGGAGGAAAATGGTGGAACCCCACATGGGTTATGAAGAGCGAGTCATCAGAATGAGACTTTTTCATCAGGCATGAGATTGATAAACTCAGAAAATTGTGTAGACAGGACAGGCCTGCATTGAGTGGGATATAAATGAGCTTTCCCATGCAGTTCAAATGGTCAGGAGGGAGAAATGTGGTTGGGACAAAAATGCAATTAGGTGAGTTCATAAATGTTTGATGTGCCCACAGGGGGATGATGACGGTCTCCAGTGGGAACTTCTTTTCATCCTATCAGTTGTATTAGCAACAAATGAGGATGGGGGGCATCATCTGAGGACCACACACACCAGGCTTTGGCCCCTGCCTGGCCTGGAGCATTAATCCCGGGTTCTTCTCGTGGCTGTGACTCCCACTCACAGACACTACCTTTGTCAGGTACCTTTTCTCTGCGCTTCTGTATTTCCCATCTCATGCGCTGTCTGTCCCAGGGAGTTCTTTGAAGGAGGTGTCGGTGCTTATAGTGTTCCTGCTGTATCCCCAGGCTGAGCACAATGTCTCGTACATGTAGCAGCTGAACTGAATTTTCATACAACGTGAAGTTGGAAATGGTAATATGCTGGACCATGAAACACAGATCCAAAACATCTTAACAGACCATAGCAATGGGTGAATTCCATCTTATCCCAGTAAAATGACCTTTAATCAGGAATGAACGTAGTTTGCACACAGGTTTAGTAATAAATGCACACACGAAGGTGGGGCAAATATGCCGAACATGATAGATGTGAAGAAAGACTCAAAGTAAGTTTGGAATAAATGAGCATTTCTGGTAAACCACCAGGAAAGCCAACACCACTAAACAGTAGCGTTGGTCTCTGTCAAACGCAGTGACAGTCGCTCACCTCGCGCTGGATATCCCAGATTGAAGAACTAACAAGCCAGAGATGTTTGGAACACAGAAACTAGAATGACATAGTTTGGGAAGCCAAGAACTATGAGAATGGCTACAGAAGCAACCTATATGTTCATCAATAGAAGAATGGATAAAGAAGATGTAGTACATATAAAACAATGGAATATTGCTCAGCCATAAAAAGGAATGAAATTGTGCCATTTGAAGAGATGTGGATGCACCTAGAGACTGTCATACAGAGTGAAGTAAGTCAGAAAGAGGAAAACAAACACTATATATTAACACATATATGTGGAATCTAGAAAAATGGTATCGATGATCTTATTTACAAAACAGAAATAAAGACACAGATGTAGAGGAAAAAAAAAAAGTATGGATATCAGAGAGGAAAGAGGGGGTGGGATGAATTGGGAGACTGGGATTGACATATGTATACTATTGATACTATGTATAAAATAGATAACTAATGAGAATACTGTATAGCACAGGGAACTCTACTCAATGCTCTGTGGTGATCTAAGTGGGAAGGAAATCCAAAAAAGAGGAGAAATCCAAAAAAGAGCTATATGTATACATATAGCTCATTCACTTTGCTATACAGCAGAAACTAATACAACACTGTAAAGCAATTATACTCCAATAAAAATTACCTGAAAAAAAGACATATAAGCCCAGTTGCAACACTGAATAACTAAAAGAAAACAGAACAAAAAGAAGTTTTTATCAAATAACACAAATAATGACTATTAACATGAATAAGCATATTACTCTAGGGATGAAACACAGCAGGAGGGAAATGGCCAGTGAAGTTTCATCATATATTTATATACCAAAGTTAAAAAAAAAAAAAAGAAAAGAAACACGAAGTTAGGCCTGAAGAAGGAAGACTGAGTTAGGAATATGTAATTACTTTCAAATGTCTGGAGGGATTGTGGGTAGCAAGGAGACTGAATCTAGTCTTTGTGAACCAATGGGAGAATGTAACAGACTTCATGTTACATAGTGGGCAAGTCTAAGTGAATGAGAGGTATCCTTATGGCAGGCTTCCCTGATGGCTCAGACAGTAAAGAATCTGCCTGCAACGCAGGAGACCCAGATTTGATCCCTGGGTCGGGAAGATTCCCTGGAGAAGGGAATGGCAACCCACTCCAGTATTTTTGCCTGGAGAATCCCATGGACGGAGGAGCCTGGCGGGCACAGCTGGACACGACTAAGCGGTACACATATCCATTCACACCCTTACGGCACCTGCTCAGGACACACACACACACACACACACACACACCCCCTTATGGCACCTGCTCAGGGCACACACACACACACACACACACCCTTATGGCACCTGCTCAGGACACACACATGCACACACACACACCCTTATGGCACCTGCTCAGGACACACACACACACACACACCCTTACGGCACCTGCTCAGGACACACACATACACACACACACACCCTTATGGCACCTGCTCAGGACACACACATACACACACACACACCCTTATGGCACCTGCTCAGGGCACACACACACACACACACACCCTTATGGCACCTGCTCAGGACACACACATACACACACACACACCCTTATGGCACCTGCTCAGGACACACACATACACACACACACCCCCTTACGGCACCTGCTCAGGACACACACATACACACACACACACCCTTATGGCACCTGCTCAGGACACACACATACACACACACACCCTTACGGCACCTGCTCAGGACACACACACACACACACCCTTACGGCACCTGCTCAGGACACACACACACACACACACACACCCTTATGGCACCTGCTCAGGGCACACACACACACACACACACCCTTATGGCACCTGCTCAGGACACACACACACACACACCCTTACGGCACCTGCTCAGGACACACACATACACACACACACACCCTTATGGCACCTGCTCAGGACACACACATACACACACACACACCCTTATGGCACCTGCTCAGGGCTAAGCTTTCCTGCATAGGAGGTTCAGGCAGAGGCCAGGTCACTTCCTCCTGGTGATGCTGAAGACATCGACAAAGACAAAGTCACCTGCCGCCTCTGCACCTCAGTCAAGGTCCCATGGAGATGCTGGCAGATGCACCACAGTTGGGGTTTGGGAGGGAAGGGTGAGTGGTGTTTTGAGTTGAGATGTGTCTGCCTCCCCAGAACAAGGAGGTGGTGCGTCTCTGCTGGGTGCTAGTGGGAAGGTGTGAGCCCAACACGGCAGGCAGAGAGCAACACTGAGAACTGAACACTGTGCAGTAGTAGAAAGCCAAGGGAGAAGCCACTAAACAGAGCAGGCCACCCTCCACCTCTCCTCAAAGCCAAAGCCTTGATGGCTCCTGCACCAAAGATTTCCCGGCAGGCATAAAGGGCTTTTTCCAAAATCCAAGAAAGCATCTGTGCTTCCTCGACTGGCAGCTGGGAGGAAGGGCTCTATTTCTTCAGTGGGGCTAGTTAAATTCTTGGCACTGCTGGGTGAGAGCAAAGGAACTGTCCCCATTAAAAGGCAGTGTCCAAGACTCCCCCGCCTACCTGCTAGGGGGGCAGCTGCCCTGACCAGAGACAGAAACTGGAAGCAAGAAGTACTTTCCTCTCCTGAGTTTTCTAGAATCTTCTGCAAATCCAAAATGACGACCACACCTCCATCCAAAAAGCAAAACAACAAGCAACCCCACCACCCAAGAAGGAGGCCTGCAGGGTGCTCTATTTTCTATTTTGTTAGGCTGCTGGAGGTAGAGGACCGAGGGGAAGGCAGGGTGCCAAGAGCTGTTCCTCTCCCCCGAGGCCATGGTCCAAGTGAAACGAAGAAAAATGAGGCTGGGAAAGAAAGAGAACCCTTCAACACCACAAAAAGCTAATGACTGGAGGAGGGGGGAAGGAGGAGGGCTGGGTGGTTGGAAACTGGGCTTCACTGGTGGCTGAGTGCATGCCCTACATAGACTGGTAGCAAGGAGGCTCAACCCTGTTCCACCCCCCACCCCCACCCCACAGGACAGGCGGTCAGTGCTGGTTTTGTTGGCAGATTTTTTTTTTTCTTTTGGTGGTGAGCTTTCTTCCTGCACAGCAGGCGCCGGAGTGAAAGCTGACAAGCACTGGCAGAATTTTAAAAATTGCTGCCACTCTCCCACAGACGTCCATTATGTCTCTGGAGCCTTATGATTCACAGCATAAAAGCATAATCAAGAGAAATCATGGTTCGGCTCAGTCAGGGATGGGCAGAATAGTCCATTTAACTTTATGTTAAAAAAAGGAAAATAATTGGACCAAAATTTTGTTTGAAATGGGAGTAGGAAATGGCTTGTTTTCAATCTATTTCAAATGAAAAACCCCCATTAAATACTCATTGGAAACTATTTAGTTTGGAAACAAGTTTAGTATTCCAGAAGCAACGTACATGAAAAGTTGCAGCACAGCATAACCTGCGTCAGGACTACCCAACAATTCCATGACCCAGTTCTACGGGGCTTTAGAAAGAAGGGATGGCTGGGCGAGGTCTGTTTACAGCCTGGCTGCTGGCGTCACAACAAAAAATCTGCAAGACCAAACTGGCTGGAGAAAAGGAAGTCTTTTGAGTTGACAGAAAGCCTCAAAAAACCTTCTGTTGGCAGATGGCAATATGGGGGCTGAGACCAAAGAGAGACTGAAGACGGTGGGAAGTGAATCATGCAGAACACGGAAACCCATTCTCGGTGCCGTGCCACATCGTGACCGCCTCACAGAGGAGAGTCAACCACCCCAACCTGAAGCCTCCGGAGCCTCGGACAGACCCCTGGGGGTGCTCACCTTCACACGATGTGTGGATTCCTTTGACAACATTCCCACAGGCAGTGCACTGAGAAGAGATGCCTCAGAGAGGGGCTGGCCCAGACTGGCATTTCCCATGCACGGCGGCCAGCTCACTCCTCACTCTGTTCTACCTTCCAGCTTCCGAGTCTGCTATTCCAGCCTGGCTATACTACCAAGTACGGCAGTAGGATTCACTAAGTGGTAAATTCCAAGGGATCGGGGACTTTTTTTTTAAAACCCCTTTTGTTCACCCAGAATCTAGCAGTGTACCTATCATACTGCAGATGCCCCATCCATGCTTGCTGAATGCATGGATGAACGTCCTATGAAGGAAGTAGGAAACCTCTTAAGGGAGAGATCTGGTGTGAGAGGGCTTCTCGGGTGGCTCAGTGGTAAAGAATCTGCCTGCGATGCAGAAGACATGGGTTCAATCCCTGGGTCAGGAAGATTCCACTGGAGAAGGGCATGGAAACCCACTCTAGTTTTCTTGCCTGGAGAGTTCCATGGACAGAAGAGTCTGTCTGGCTACAGTCCATTGGGTCACAAAGAGTTGAACACAACTGAAGCGACTTAGCACACATGTGTGATCGTCTGAGAAGGCTGGGTCTTCCTTTAAGCATGAAAACCAGAAATTTAAACCAACAGGGACCTATTGTATAGCACAGGGAACTCTGCTCAATGTTATGTGGCAGCCTGGATAGCAGGGGAGTTTGGGAGAGAGTGGATACATGTATATGTATGGCTGAGTCCGTCTGCTGTCCACCTAAAACTATCACAACATTGTTAATTGGCTATACTCCAATACAAAATAGAAAGTTAAAAAAAAGTTTATGGAGGCTGACGATACAAAATCCAGACACTTTTTAGATAGGTTAAAAAAAAGCTATCAACTAATAATCTAAGCAAAATATAAAACCTTGCCCCTGATATTAAAGGCATAAAGTATCATTACTACTTTAGCAGAAGAGGTTGTATTTATACTTTTGGAAGAACAAGGTCCCATATCACAGCTGCAACACACTCTTGCAGGCACCTGGGTCACCCTGGCTGTCTCCAGCTAAACATCCTGCTCATCTATCTTCATGGTCTCCATCTACTGAAATATTTACATTTGTCCCTTACTTCAGTTTCTCCTCTTCTTTAATTCCTTTGTACACCGTCATTTCCTCTTTCCTTTAACCTTTAGGGTTCTCTGAAAGTGATAAAGGCTCTCAGTTGAGTACCCTTCTATTTCTCCTGAGAACAGAGAGCTGGACCACCCTTCCATACCACCTGCTCCTTCTCATTTGCGGGCTGAGTTTGAGCTTTCTAGGATCTAATACCCTTCATTCCCATCACAGCAACACTGGCAGAGTTTGCATGAGTCACTGGGATCTTTAAATACAACGGAGAGAGTGACTTGCTGGAAAATGTTAATTTCATTGAAAAGCAGGATTTACCTTTAATAGAGTTTGCATATATAACATAAATCCACTCAGGGAAGGAAGCCCTCTCCTCCCTAATTGCTTTACACATTTCAGGGGTATATATAAAATACAGTCTGTCACTTGTTATTAATTTTAAGAAAACAGAATTAATTCTGAAAGACTAAAATTTTGATTCAACAACAACAAGAACAAAAATCCGATGCTGTAGAGCTTGGGAGTGGATGGATATAGCCACATGGATCTCAGTTATTGATCAAGTGCTTTCATTCTGCTCTTCACAGATTTAGGGAGAACCTACTGTGTGCACATCTCTTGCTGAGGACTGGTGGGTAGAGAGGGCAGCATATCATGAAGCCTGGGTGTTTGTCCTTGTTCTCAGAGACATCTGGGAGTGAGTGCCAGACACATAAATGACTGAAAGAGGGGCTGAAATGCTGAGTGTGGGCAGAGTCTGGGTGTCCTCTGCAGGTTTCAAAGTGGAGTGTGAGGCGGCCTGGGAACCAGGTGGCTGGTTGGTTAGACGGTTGGACGTGCACCTAACGCTCTGCAGTTAGATCCACTTTCCCTCCTATTGTCACTTTTGATTCTTCTGCTAAGAAGGGCCGTGGTTTCTAATGGAGCAGCAGCAAAGGGATCAACAGATCACCCAGCTCAGTGTCTTGCTGGAGTTCTCTTTACCGCATGTCCACTCAGCATGTGTGTGAGAGGCGAGGAGGAGGGCCATGGAATTCTCTTTACTATCGTGGTCAGTCTACATGGGCTCCTACGTGTTAAGAAAGGCTAAAATAGGACAAAGGTGCATCTACAACGCTGAAAGAGGCATGCTATGCCTATTCTTCCTTAAAATTTATTTAGTTACTTTTGGCTGCACTGGTCTTCGTTCCTGTGCGTAGGTTTTCTCTAGTTGTGATGAGCAGGGGCTACTCTCTAGTTGCGGGGTGCGAGCTTCTCATCGCAGCGGCTTCTCTTGTTGTGGCTGGAGGGCTCTAGGCTCAGTAGTTGTGGCAAACAGCTGTGGCATGAGGGATCTTCTTCAACCAGGGATGGAACCCATGTCCCCAGCATTGGCAGGTGGATTCTTAACCACTGGACCACCAGGGAAGCCCCATGTTAGGCCTTTTTTTTAATGATGTCATCTGGCTCTTAACCACTCATAAAGGAGCCACAAGGAGTCCTGACTTCCTGAATCTGGAGGAGGGGTCAGGGCTGTGCTTTGGGACAATTTCAACTTTGGGAAATTTCCATACTGCCTCCGTTTGCTTCACATTATCCTGCTTGGAACCAACCTGCTCTGCCTGCAGCCCTCTATCGTCCTACCCACCAACCTCCGTACTGAGAGGGAGGGTGCCGCTGCTGTGCACACGTGCTGCTGGGGGAGGCCAGTTGTCCGCAGGGCTTCCCATGGCTCCCAGACCACTCCTGGCCTGGGACCAAGCAAGACGAGAGAAACACAACAGTGCAGTGAAATTTCCGACTTCAACGGAAAGGATGGTTCCTTACTCTAAATTAATGTATCTCTTGCTTTCGAGGTGTTAAGAATAACAATAAGATATGACACAAAAGGCGTCAAGTGCTCTGTGTCAGGCTCTCAAGTGTCTTACATACATTATTTCATTTACTCTCCCAATCATCCTAATAAGGAAGGTAGTGTTACAACCATCTCCATTTGACAATGAGGAAACTCAGGCAGAAAGAAAGTGAAAGTGTTAGCCGCTCACTTGTGTACTTCTCTTTGCGACCCCATGACTGTAGCCTGCCAGGCTCCTCCATCCATGGGATTTTCCAGGCAAGAATACTGGAATGGGTTGCCATTTCCTTTTCCAGGGGATCTTCCTGACCCAGGGATTGAACCCTGGTCTCCTGCATTGTGGGCAAACTCTTTACTGTCTGAGCCACCAGGGAAGCCCTAACTGAGGCAGAGACGTTATTTAAATTTCCCAAGGTCAAACAGATCACTAGTCAATAATATTATCAAAATGTGTATGACACCAGAACGCTTAATCATTACACTATATATTTTCTTTTAGGAGATAATGGTACATGATATTTAGAATTAAAAAAATTTCTTCTTAGTAATGTACAAAGTTAGCAACTCAACTATGTAGCCTCTTATGATGAAGAAAAAGCCTTTTTTTTTTTTTTAACTTGCTTGTGAAATCCTGAAACCTAATAACCTCTTTGTGAGTCCTAAATCTAAAAGTAGAGTCATCTGATAGAAAACCATGCATGGAAACCATCGTGGGGCCAACTGAGATGTCCTTTCACACAAACAGAAGGGGATCTATCAACTCGGTGGCATTGTTTGTTGAGAATCGTTCACTGAGATCCATTTGCTGAGATTCTACTGAATATATACCGGCAGAGGAAAGAGTGCAGGCTCTGGAGTCAAACCACCTCAAACCCTAATCCTTAACTGACTAGCCATGTGACCCTGGTTATCTCCCTTGATCTCTTGGTTGTTCAGTTTGCCTCTATATGAAAATAGGCATTACTCTGCTGCTGCTGCTGTTTAGTTGCTCAGTTGTGTCCGACTCTTGGTGACCCCATGGATGGCAGCCTACCAGGCTCCTCTGTCCACGGGATTCTTCAAGTAAGAATACTGGAGTAAGTAGCCTTTTCCTTCTCCAAGGCATTACCTATCTTATAAAGTTGTCATAAGAATTAAGTAAAGTACTTATAACTGTGCCCAGGACATAGTGAGCCCAATAAATGTAGGCACGCATCACCATCATTACTGCTGTCGTTGTAATCATCACCACCATCATCACCACCATTACACAATTATATGAGCTCATGCTAGGTGCTCACAGGTAATGACAAAATGTAGAAATGGTGATCTCTGAGTTACTATTTAAAAAGCAATAAAAGCTCATATTCCTGGCAACCTCCAGATATTAAATCTTCCATATGTTTGCCTTGCTGAAAAATCTCAACTGTAAAGAAATCTCTTCATTGACTTTTCCCAAAGCGCCATCTCTTTCAGCAGCAGAAAGCAGTTCTTGGGACTCCTAAACAGGTGCAGACAAAAGGCCCCTTAAAGTCATTTCAGTCAAGCCTTTGCTGAACACTAGTGTGTGTATGTGTGTGTGCTAAGTCACTTCAGCTGTGCCTGACTCTTTGTGACCCCATCGGCTGTAGCCCACCAGGTTCCTCTGTCCATGGGATTCTCCAGGCAAGGATACTAGAGTGGGCTACCACTTCCTCCTCCAGGGAATTTTCCTGATGCAGGAATCAAACCTGTGTCTCCTGCATCGGCACGTGGGTTATTTACCACTAGCACCACGTGGCAAGCCTAGAACACTAGCAAACCTGCCCCATCACGGGTGATCCAGGATGACAGGGTACCGGAGCTGCTCACCTTGCAGGCCTGGGAGCAGGGGATGTGACATCTTCCCCGCAGTGGGCCACCCCTTTGAGTCCTACATGATATCCATCCCGCCAGGCTCCCGGTTCCTAGCATCACAGAGTCTCACTTTGTTCACTGCCACTCACTGTTCTCCAGACACGTGGGCAGAGCAGATCAGAACTAGGGTTCCAGTGACTCCACCCGAGGGAGCCCACTGCTATAGGATGCTCAGCTGGCCCATCACTTCCAACTTGGCTGCTGCCAAAGGCCCGTCCTGGTCTGGCAGGAGGCAGCAGCTACCAACACCCAGCTCCCTGCTGGTTCCCATGTGAGTTTCAGCTCCAGTCGAGGAATAAGTCTATAGTGGAAAATTCTAGGCAGCATGAGAGGTGGCAGAGAAATGTCAGGAAGACAAGGAAACCTAACCTCTCTGAGGCAGATGGTTGAAGAAATGGCCCCCAACTTGGTCACGCCCCCTGTATCCCTGGTTGTCCCTCCCCACACAGACTCTGGACCAGCCACGTGACTTGCTCTGATCACAGATGGAGCATCAACGTGCCATAAGCTGAACTTGAAAAACACTTATGCATTGGGGCCTGTCCCTCTTGCTGCTCTGAGAACCCTGCAATCGCATGGACTGCCTGAGTTAGCTCACTGAAGAGCGAGAGGTCACAGGGATTGGAGAGAAGCCGGCTCAGCTGGGACCTCAGCCCCCAGACCAAGCAGTCTGTTGATCACCAGACACTGGCAGAGGCCCCCTAGAGCAGCCAACCCCAGCTGACCACAGATGACTGAGAGTCCAGCAGAGATTAAGTGAGATGTCCCGGATAAGTACAATTGCCCACTTGACCCAAAGACTTGTGAGCCATATAAAACAGTCACCAAGTTTAGGGGTAGGTTGTTTGTCCAATGCTTTGGCCACCTGATGTGAAGAGCTGACTCACTGAAAAAGACACTGATGCTGGAAAAGATTGAGGGCAAGGGGACAAGAGGGTGACAGAGGATGAGATGACTAGATGGCATCACTGACTCAATGGACATGAGTCTGAGCAAACTCCGAGATGGTGAAGAACAGGGAAACCTGGTCTGCTGCAGTCCACAGGGTTTCAAAGAGTCAGACACGACTGAGTGACTGAACAACAACAAGATTGTTCCTAACAAAAGGTAACCGATACCATCCCCTTTAACCCCCGATAACAGGATCAGCTGTCTGCAGCCTGCTAACTTCCAAGGATGGTACCGCCAAGCTTCCCTCGTGCCTTGGTTCCTACAGGGCACCCAACTGTAGGCCTCAAGTGGTGTCTCCCCAGAAAAACAACAAAAGGAAAAAAGATGTCAGTGCATGATGCTACATGTGTGTTAGAGCAGGGGTCGGGGTGGTGGGATGAAAGGGCCAGACAGGCGAGAAAGGCGGAGAGACAGAAACTGACCGGAAACAGCATGCCCCACTGAACACAGAAGCAAACTCCCCCTCCCGCTCCCCTGGAGGTCCCTTCTGCTACTGGCAAAGAGAAGCCCTCAGGGCAGTGAGCATGAGCATGTGGCCAGGCTAATTTTCACGCTCAGGCTGGGGGCTGGGGAAGAGGGAGTGGCGAGAACCACCAAGCGCATCTTGCAGAAGCCACAGCCCAAATCCTCGTCTGCTCTGCTCGAAGTAATTCTACACAGCTAGGAAATAAAGAAAGGCTTGAGCATAAGGTTTCTATCTGCGCTGCACAGAAGCTGATTAAAAATGCTAACTACCATGATTGTCCAACCACCAGACGCTCCCCAGAGACCTGTGCTCACAGATGGTGATTAGTTTGGGATGGCCAGAACATTCACCGGTACCATGCTGCTGTAACACCCACAGACTATCTGTCACACTCCCAGGAGGCCGTTAAAGCCTGTTTACTTCATACAGTTAACTTGAACCATAAGCTGCACAAGCCTCTTTGATACAATTTTAATCACCCTCCTCATAAACCTCTAACACTCCTCAGCCTGGATATGCATTTGCACACAGCTCAGCATGGAATTCCCCTTGGAATTCTGCAGCCAGTGACACCCCCACCCCACCTCGCAGGCCCCAAGATGGATGCTCCCCTGCTGCAGACCCTGTAGAAGGCCCTCCCTGATTCACCCACCCGAATTAGGGCTTCCCAGAGCCGTCATATATCACAGCTCCCACTGGAAATTGGGTGATAAAAGATCGATACCAGGACCTTGTAACAAATGTTCCAACAGTGAAACTGCAAGCTACTGTTTATCTTTTCCAGAACATACCCGCCCCCCGCAAGCAAATTCTAATTTTCTAAACTGACCCCAGCTATCCTCTCTGATATTTATTTATTTGGAAAGCAGAAATAAGTGAGGTCCCGGAGACAGTGTCTGAATCGACACAAAGCCCTATTTAATCACTGCCCCTGGGAACCCTGGTCACCGCCGCCCCTCCCACACGCCCCAGGCCTTTTCCAGATTCGACCACTTCACAGCATCCCCCACCCCGCAGGCTGGCAGCCTGTTCTCTGGCAACACTTTGGGCGCGGAAGCTGTGACATTCAGCGGGTATGCCAATAGTAAGAAGGACAGCCTGCGAGAGAGGCAGGAGCCCTTTCAAGCAATTTTATGGGGATTCTGTGTGATCTGACATTTCTTTTATAGGTAGGGTTGGTCTGGTGTCTTGAGGCTCCTTTCCATAGAAAAGGTGGAGGGTCTGACCATGGAGGAGGATTCACTTCCGGGTTCAGCTCTGGAGAGGGCATAGCTCTGCCGGGTCTGTGTGGTTTGCCACGCTGCCTCACTGTTTTCATCTGTAAAATGGGAGCATCTCTCTCCATTCTGCCCAGCCCACATGATCGCTGTGTGAATTGAATGCAAAAACTATTTGTGAAGGGACTCTGTAAACTGTGAAATACTAACATTTAAAAAAAAGTTTTTAAAATGTGCATTCCACTGCTCTTGCTTAACTTTGGTTCTTTATTCTCTTTTCCAGGAAAGTGAAGACAGCATCCGGAGGGAATTTCAGAGTAGTTCCGTTTGCAATGATGGGGTTTTCTAGGCTTTGCCACTCAAGGGTCTGCCTGTGAGAGGCAGCTTCTCTGTGTGTCTGGGGTGTTTTGGAACGGACAGGCTCTGGGCCCTTTTGTGGGCTGGTTGGCGAGTGCTGTTTGGAAGCACTCCTGTATCTCCCTCAGTGAGCGTGGTGGGGTTTACACACAGCTGTGGCTTATGAATGAGGTGATTCTTTAGATAAACAAACAGTATTTGAGGAGAAGTTTTCTGGTTGCTGTTACCTCCTCTCTTCGGCTTGCCCACCCTTGCTTTCCTCGTCTCTCCTTCTGAACCTGGGGCTCAACACTCCTTTCTAGATGGCACATTCTAGAACACCACTTAAACTGTTGACCCCTGTTGACCTTCCCATTTCCAGGCCTTATTCGACACACAGCATATTAAAAAGCAGAGACGTCACTTTGCCGACAAAAGTCCATATAGTGAAAGCTATGGTTTTACCAGTAGTCATGTACGGATGTGAGAATTGGACCATAAAGAAGACTGAGCGCCGAAAAATTGATGCTTTTAAACTGTGTTGCTGGAGAAGACTCTTGAGAGTCCTTTGGACAGCAAGGAGATCAAACCAGTCAATCCTAAAGGAAATCAGTCCTGAATATTCATTGGAAGGACTGATGCTGAAGCTGAAGCTCCAATACTTTGGCCACCTGATTCGAAGAGCTGACTCACTGGAAAAGACACTGATGCTGGGAAAGATTGAGGGCAGGAGAAGAAGGGGGCTACAGAGGATGAGATGGTTCGATGGCGTCACTGACTCAACAGACATGAGTTTGAGCAAGCTCTGGGAGATAGTGAAGGACAGGGAAACCTGGCGTTGCCTGGGGTTGCCTGGGGTTGCAAAGAGTTGGAAACGACTTAGTAAACAATTATACACACATCTCTGGTTTTAGGAAACAAAAGTGATTTGCATGTCAGGTTATATCTATAAAATACATTTTATTATCATTATTTAAAAAATACATTTATTAATTATTTATTTTTCGCTGTGCTGGGTCCTTGTTGCTGCACTTGGGCTTTCTCTAGTTGCAGCGTTCAGGGACTACTCTTTGTTGTCGTGTGTGGGCTTTCATTGTGGTCGTTTCTCCTCTTGTGAAGCATGCAGGCTCAGTGGGTGTGGGGCATGGGCTCAGCTGCCCCCTGGCACGTGGGATCTTCCTGGACCAGGGATCGAACCCATGTCCTCTGCATTGGCAGGTGGATTCTTAAGCACGGGATCACCACTGAAGTCTCGCGTTGTTCCTGACTGACGTCCACCACAAAGGAAGGCTCATGCACTCATCTCCTCCTCCCTCGCTGAACTCATGGTCACAGCTGGCACAGGGCAGCACCTGCCCAGGATCCCTACAAGCCTTTCCTCTCAGCAAAAACCAGGGTTTCCCATCTCCTGCTCACTTCCATTCTCTCCCTTCTCCCCACTGACATCAGGATTCCTTCTCTGTGGGGAATCCTGACCCACAGCCCATCGCTGCTCTGGGAACCTGTCCTCCTGGACAGTTACCACACAATCGTATCATGTTACTCTTTCCTGATCGATTTCACATTCCAGTCAAAAAGCTCCTTAAATTTGAGAGAACTTCAGACTCCCTTTAGGGAATTAGTGGACTATCTGTATCATTCATCCTCCACATTCAAAACTATGTGCTTAGAACAACGCTAACTGAGGCAGATCGGTTAGGAGTGTCCCATTTCTCTTCAAAGGGAAATATAAAACTCATCCTGGAAAATTACAGCTAAGCTCTGGACCCCAGAACCCCTCCTAGTTTGTCTCCCGATTCTAAATCTACATGTCACTGATTACGTAAAAGCCTTGCCTCCTGTCCTAGCAGAAAGACAAACCGTGGAGAACACAGCAACCATCACAGTCACAAGTTTGATGGTATTGCGTTAATACTGGTGCCTTAGGTTGCCATAACAACCTCTCCGTCCAGTTTAACACCCAGAAGCCCATTTCTACTGTTTGTATTTAGTGCTGTTTATGTAGGCCAGGGTTTCCTCCTTTCTCTTTTATACCCCTTTTTAACAAAGGAAGAAGTGGTATAGGTATAGCAAAGTGAGAAATGTATTTCCCTGCATTTGTACTACCTCTGCAGGTAAAGAAGGACATCTTTTTTTCTTGGTGAGCAAAGGTAGAGAAAGAATGAAAAGGTGGGAAGAGTTTCTAGGATTTGATAAAATAACTATTACATTGCGTGCTAAGTTGCTTCAGTCATGCCAACTCTTTGGGACTCTATGGACCTGGAGCCTGCCAGGCTCCTCTGTCCATGCAATTCTCCAGGCAAAAATACTGGAGTGGGTTGCCATGTCCTCCTCCAGGGGATCTTCCCGACCCAGGGATCGAACCCAGGTCTCCTGCATTGCAGGCGGATTCTTTACCATCTGAGCCACCAGGGAAGCCTGAACTATTATGCTGACCTATATCTAAAATTGTTGAGTAAACAGTATGAGCAGTTATTACAGCTAAGCGACTGTGCCCTCGAAATACAGAGGGACTGAGTGGCGAGTTCAACCAAAAAAAGAAAACAAGCAGAAAAGCCCAAAAGCACTGAGCAGCTCCAATGTGAGGAGGAGAGATAGCTCATCACGCTTTGCTGGAGAGACTGGATTTTCACTCCTACCAGTGAGCGGAAGCCTCAAGCATGGGACCGTGCCCAGTCACCCAGAGTGCACGGAGAGTGTTTTAACATGAGGTGATGTCTGCTGGCCCCGGTACACAGCACTCTAGAGCATGAGGGAATCTGCAGAGGCCACTGAGACTCTGTCATCCTAATGGATTTCTGGAGGGGAAGAGACTGGAGAAACGGAGACAAATGGGAACAAACAGGGAAGCCCAGGAATCGCCCCCAGCTGGCCTGACCTCCATTCTAGGAAGGATCTGAAATGAACTCTGTGAAAATATGCTGAAAAGCCAGAAGCATTTAGGATCTGTATCTTGGGAAGACACATCCCATTCAAATCAGTTAACAATGACCGAGTGCCTGTATGCAGATCCCAGTGCCGGGGTCTGGGCTGACCAACATGGATGGATTGAGACCAGTAAGTGGTTGGTGAGGGTCGGGGAATGGGAGAGAGGAAGGTAGGAACTCTAAAACACCAATAAAGATGATGGAGGCACGTCCTGAGAGGTACAGAAGGAAATGGGACAACAGGCCCGGGAGCGGTAGGAGATGGCTGAGCAGTCGAGGAGGCTAGGAAGCTTCGAAAGTGAGATGGGACAGAAGCAGGATCTTGACGCTGTACCGAATATGATTGGTAAAAAGTGGGTGAAGGGCTGAAAGGACACCCTGGGGAGACGCGGGTGGAGAGTGTGGAGGGTTCAGCGATGGTGAGCAGAGATCTGGCGTGCAAGGACAGGCCCTCTCCTGTGAGTTGGCCTTGCGTCTGAAGAGATGCCTGAGAGAGAAGTCGAGGTCTGAGCTATGGGAGCAGAAGGGTTGAGAGACCTTCCCAAGAGAAAAGTGACAAAACCGGGTGACTCCGTGGGAGATGAAAGGGAGCGAGAAGCATGTGGACTGTGATCTTCCTCTGAGCCCAGACTCAGGAGAGCAGCTCTCCCGGGCCAGGACCCAGAGGTGGTGCGTCACAGACCCACCACTCCTGCGCTGGGGACCCCAGCAGGATCTGAGCCTCGTCCACCAGGAGATGAACTGGAAGGGACGGGGCCACCTGCCCAGTGCTCCAGCGTCTGTCTCTAGGCTCCTCCTGTGGGCGCCTGAGGCTTGACGTCCTCCTCTCCTCACTCGAATGCCCTCCTCCAAGCTGTGCTCTCTGCTCTGTGGATTTCTACTCCAGGGTGAATCTTGTCCACACAGCAGCCCTCTTTCCTCCCCAGGAAGACTTCTCAAACCCTTTTCCAGTCTGTTTGAGTCTCACCAAATCTCAATGATATTTTCGAGGTCATATTTACCATGCTAGGCTTCAAAAATCACGATCATTTTGATTTTCCCAGGCTCTGAATGGCACTTAGTCCTAATAACATTTTTTATCTTGGGTGTCACTAGGCTTCACCCAAGCTGTGCTTTTTCTTTCTGTTTCAAACCGATAATCTCCAGGCTCCTTTATTTTAACTGGTTTTGTAGTGCTTGACTTTTAAAAGCCTTTTCCTGGGTGCTTCTCCCCATTCCTTCCTCCACATCCACTTTAAAGTCATTGTGAGCAGATCAGCTGGTATCTGGGAAAAAAGACTTTCCATTTGCATGTGACAGAATCCCTTCTGAGTTGCCTTTTGACATTTCTGAACTTGAGTGCATGCATTCATTGCTCCGTTCATTCAACAAATAGCACCGATCACCTTCATTGGGTGGGCACTATGCTAAAGGGTGAGCAAGGGGACTTCCCTGGCGGGCCAGTCATTAGGGTTCAATCCCTGGCTGGGGAATTAAGATCCCACATACCTGCTCGATGTGGCCAAAAAGCTTAAAAAAAAAAAATGAGCTAAAGAGAACATGGCCTCCTGGAACTTCCAGTCTACAACGGGCAACAACCTAACCAATGAAAGACTACAACCGTGATAAGTGTCCTGAGGAAGAGGAAGAGGAATTATGAGAACGGATGGGAGGAGAGGAAACACTTCCGCTGGGGGAGTTGTGGAAAAGCAGGATCAGGTGCCTCAGGAAGGGCTAAAGCCCCTTCCCCATAAGTAAGAGGGGCTTCCCAAGTGGCTCAGATGGTAAAGAATCAGCCTGCAATGCAGGAGACCCAGGTTTGATATCTGGGTCAGGAAGATCCCCTTGAGAAGGGGATGGCTACTGACTCTAGTATCCGTGCCTGGGAAATCTCATGGACAGAGGAGCCCGTTGGGCTACAGTCTATGGGGTCGCAAAGAGTCAGACACGACTAAGTGACTAACACTTTCATTTTTTTCATGTGACCATCTGCCAGGAAAGCTGTGGAAGAAATTCCGTGAAGACTGGGATGCTGGGAAAAATAACTTCAGGGCCCTTTCCATCTCGAAATGCTCTGATTCTATAAACAGGACCAACTAAGAGGGAAAAGAACAGTGTGATTTACGAAAATGCCCTCACCCGCAAGCCAGACTCTCAAAAGACCCTTCCCTACCTCCGTCTCACCAGTGGATACAAAGCTTCACTGCTCTCTCTACTTAAGATCTTATTGAGGTGCCCACCCTGGGCTATAAACTACAGGAGAAAGCCTCCAGGAGTGAGCACTCTCACAGACACCATATACTGAGCAATTCCTACTGATGTGAATCATTTATTTGAGAGGAAGAGTAAAACATGTTAAAGGGACTTCAGGGGATTACCCTTCCTATATTAACAACCCATTAACATTTAATGAACTGGGATAATGGTCAAGGTAACGTGAAGCCATGTAAAAGCCAAGAAGCTAGGTGGACGTCCACACAACAAACTCACAAAGTACTTGCCTGATGCTTTTGGCTTCTCTGGGCATCCTGGTCAATCCTGTTTTCCTGTGCAAGGAAGAAAAGGCCTCTGGGTTTTCTCTTGCCAGGGAGCTTAATGCAGCCCAGAGCCGTTCCATCAGCTAACATCGGCTTGCGGGCCTGAACTGGACCAAGAGGGACATCTACTGATGCTGATGAGGCCCTTGGATGCCAACATGCCCAACAGCTACTTTCACTTTTCATCCTGATCCTCCCTCACACACACACCCCTGAGCTGCCACATGGTGGAAGCAATTTCACCCAGAGTGAGTAAGTTATGGCTTCCTCAGGCCTCAGGAAAGCATGAAGACTGGATTTTCAATGCAGCTCCTTTCTGCTTATTATTCCCCTCTCCCCCATTACAGCTTTTCCTTACAGACCCTGACATATAGTAGTGTCAACAGATAAATGGTCTTGGCACTTGTGGTCAGAAAGAATGGTTCAGGAGTAACTAGTGAAAACTTAAATACTGGACCTGCCTCTATGTGTAACTGGTTTGTTCGAATAACTTCACTGAGCAGATGCATTCATTTAATTTCTTAAGGTACATTTTTGGAGCTAGTTGATCTGCCAGGTCTACCAAGAAATGATGTCACTTAGTATCTTGTGAAGGAATTACAGAGTTTCTACTGCTGGCAAAGTCAGGAACAGCTAGAAATCTAGGCTGGAAACATTCTGGCCACAGACTAGAGCAATGATTCACCGTCTGTTGCCTGGAACAACACAGATAACAGGCTTCCCCGATGTCTCAGTGGCTAAAGAATCTGCCTGCAATGCAGGAGACACAGGAAACTTGGGTTCAATCCCTGGATCAGGAAGATTCCCTGGAGAAGGAAACAGCAACCCACTCCAGTATTCTTGCCTGGAAAATCCCACCGACGAAGGAGCCTGGAAGGCTACAGTCCAAAGGATCGCCAAGAGACCGACAGGACTGAGCGACTAAGCACTCACACACACAGGTAATGTTTCCACTGCAGACTCTTTCTTGACCCACAGGTATCTCTCAAAGGATGCTAAAGAGGTAGGATAGGCTCTACTTTCGAGCAATCGGATGTAACACCCTCTCTCTTGGCTCCACCCCTAACCAGGGTGGGATTGACTGTGGTTGGGACCTGCTGATCTAAGGTTTAGAATGTGGTTACGGGTGCCGGAGCAGACCCCCAAACTGATTCCCAAAGATTCTGGATTTGCTTGCACGTACCCCCGCAGTTGTTCTTAGGGAGAGGCAGAATGGCCTTCTGTGTAGGCAGGGGTCCACTTTTCACAATAAGATGTCAACTTTACCACCTGCACTTCTGATTTCTAAGGCATAAGGCTCTGCCCTGGGCCAGCTGCACAGAATACAAACACACCAGGCTCTTGTCAGAGAATACAATCTCAAACTGTCTGCCATTCACCTCCTATCAAAAGCCCAGCTGAGAAAAGCAATATTTACAAAAGATTATTTGAAGGACAAGCAGTTCATCCATTCTTCGAAACACTCTAAATTCTATCCGTGGATCAAACCTGACCACCTCACAGCTTCATACTAGGGCCACAGTACTTTAGTCCCACACAGAACCGCTATCACTGAATTGTATTTTAATCTCATACCATTTGCTCTTATCAAAAAGTTTCTAGAAGAAGCAGTCATAGAAGATCTGTTATTGCATTTGAGAAAGGCATTGTTCACTATAGAAAATCCCATGTGAGAAAGTTATCTTGCAATGAAGCTTAAGAAGAAGCAGCCTGATTCTTGAAGAAACGATGGCCTCTTTTCCAAGTAATTTCATAGAGAATTGGACGTTGGCTGCCAGGAATCTCAGTGTCAAATCTGAAGCTCAGCTGAGACAATTATATCGATCCTTCAGTTTTCTGTGTCTGTCATCTTGTTCTTCGTCGCTATTTTCTTTTCTATGTTCACTGCTACTTATTTGATGTATATTTTTTTAACAAACTGTCACAGAACTTATGACACCAGGTAATGGTATAAATATGGAAAGAATGCCTAAGTATCTTTGTTTATATAAACACTGTGCCTATTGGGTTGTTCTTACTTGATGGCAATTCCCTTCTTGATAGCAGCAATTGCTGTTGTTCGGTCCCTAAGTCGTGTCCGACTCTTTGTGACACCATGGACTGTTGCCCTCCAGGCTCCTCTGTCTATGGAATTCTCCAGGCAAGAATACTGGAGTGGGTTGCCATTCCCTTCTCCAGGAGCAGTAATTGTAGCCAAAGCAATAATAATACTAATAATCATAATCAAACTTTTAATAAAGCCACCACTTTGTAGTTCCTGTGTATATAATCACGACAGTAAGACTGCACACCTTATTTTACTTAACCCTCTCAATAACCCTGTAAGTTTGGTACTATTAGCCTCATTTAACAGATGAGGAAACTAAGGCTCTAAGAGGGTAAGGGATTTGTCTGTAAATACCTAGTAAAAGCAGAATCACACCACCTGTATCCGACTTCAAACAGCCGCAGGAAATCTCCATGTTAATTGTAATGGGCCATTTAGAGGGAGAATGACAAAATTAAAATAACAAATGCTACAGATAGACCGGAGCTTCTCTTCCTCCCTCCTGGTATCATAGTAGAGCACTGCATCAAAGACTGCCTATAGGGGTGCCTTCTCTTGTCCTAATAGAGCCCACGGGGAAAAAGTGATCTACAGTAGTATAAGGTAAAGGTGAAAATGTATTTTGTTTTCTATTTATTTTCAAAATATTTATTTTGGTGTTACTGGTGCTCAATTGCGTCCGGCTCTTTGCAGCCCCATGGACTTTTATCTATTTATTTGGCTGCGCCAGGTCTTCACTGGGACATGCAGTTGAGGTATGGGGGCTCTAACTCCCTGATCAGGGATTGAACCTGGGCCCCCTGAATTGGGAGCATGGAGTCTTAGCCACTGGACAACCAGGGAAGTCTCAGAAAGTGTATTTTGTAGGTATAACCAAGTCAAGAGTATAGGTAATATATTTTGACAAAAGCGAAAAAGCTGAACAAAGAACCATAAGCATCAGCAAAACACTGGAGTCTAATGACTTTGAGAGATTTCCCACAAAGGCTGGCAGGCATCTCAAAGTTGCAGAGGACTCGACCCCCTCGGGAAATGCTGCTCTGACCTACAGGGATGTTTGGTCTCACATGGGCCAACCACCCACCACGAGGAGGCTGTCACAGTTATGTGACTGGCATTCACATCACAGGGCAGAATGTCCTCCCTGCCTTCCACATTTCTTCACATGGTACAGCCATTTGCCATCACGTCTCCATCAGCTTTCAGAATAATCGCCTACAAGAGCTGAGAATACAGAGCCTGGCACTTGTTCTCCATTCGAGATACAAGGGTGAAAGTTAGGGACATGTGTTCATTCATCCATTCAGTGACCAAACACTTAGCATCTGCTAGGCCTGGAAAAACAGAAGAATAAGCAGACCTAAGACTGGGCAAAGACTGCTTAGATATGACACCAAAAGTATGTACCATGAAAGAAGAAAAATGATCAACCGGACTTCATCAAAATGATAACTTTTGGGCTTTGAAAGACATCAATAAGAAAATGAAAAGACAAGTTATAGTCTGGGAGAAAATATATGCAAATCACATATTTTGAAAGAGTTTGTATCCATTATATGAAAAAAACTAACAATTGTAAACTTAAAATGGGTCAACTTTATAATTTTTAAGTCACATCTCAATAAAGTTTTAAAAATATAAGGAATGAAATAGTGCCATTTGCAGAGATGTGGGTAGACCCAGAGACCGTCATAGAGTGAAGTAAGTCAGAAAGAGAAAAACAAATTATCGTATAATATCGCTTATACATGGAATCTAGAAAAATGGTATGGATGAACTTATTTGCAAAGCAGAAATAGATTGACAGGCGTAGGGAACAAACCTGTGGGTACCAAGGGGGGAAGCAGGGGGTGGGGGTGAGATGAATTAGAAGATTGGGATTGACACATATATATCCTTGATACTATGTATAAAAGAGATAACCAGTGAGAACCTACTGTATAACACAGGGAACTCAACTCAGTGCTCTGTGGTGACATAAATGGGAAGGAAATCTAAAAACAAGAAGGGATATACGTATGCAAATAGCTGATTCACTCTGCTGTACAGCGGAAACTAGCACAGCATTGTAAAGCAACCATACTCCAATAAAAATATTCTTTAAAAAATGCACGCAGCCATCAGCCTCTTTTGACAATTCACCCCTACTCTAATTCTTTCTTTGGTCTTCCTCGTGGACAGCAAATGAGAACATCTAAGTGGGTTGAAGCTGGTCACAGGCAGTGGAGTGATACAGTAGAACCCTGCCAATGTCACTTTTTATGTCTTTAGGCAAGTTACAACCTCCCTAAGTCTCAATTTCTCCCAGTCTATAAAACACTGATAAGCTCTGTACTGCTTATCTAAGTGGGTTGTTGTGTGTAGCATATGGGATGTGAAGCTATCCATAAAGGGTTTTGTTTTTGTTGAGCTTTTACGCCGGCTCTTGAGCCCTGGGACTTACATTAAAGTTAGTTCGCCATGGTTAACGCTCTGTTTATGTTCTCTATTAAATTCTAATTGCGTTTTAGTGGCATTCAGACATAGCTTTTATTCATTTTGCGATAGAGTGATTGGTTTTAGGCACCAAAGCTGGGCTGGGGAGAAGAGCCATGGCATCGCCGCTCAACATCCATTCCATTCAAAATATTTTCAAAGGATGCAGCACCAGGGGATTCCCTGGTGGTCCAGTGGTTAGGACTCCATGCTTTTGCTGCTGAGGGCATGGGTTCCATCCTTGGCTGGGGAACTAATCTAAGATCCTGCAAGCCATGCGGCATGGCCAAAAAAAAAAAACACAGTACCAAAATAAAACCTCAGAGGGGCTTCTCCCTTTCAAAATGTGAGACTTTTGGCCAAAAAAGGACATTAGTCCTGTTCTTCCAAGAGTTCTTGAACCAATAAATCTAAAATGTTCCTTAACTATATTTCAGTTTGTCCTTTGTCTTTTCAAAGGCAAGTCCTTTGAATCCCAGAGTTCCTCATGACTTAGCTGATGCCGCCTCTATTTTTTTTTTTTTTGATATTGGACGTTCCAAACAATTTTCAATTGGAAAAAAAAAGATATGGAGTTGATGTAAAAGAAAAAGCAAACAGGGCCAGAAAAGGCTTTGAGTGTTTGGATTTTTTTTTTTTTTTTCTAGTGGAAAAAAGTCCCTAAGCAGTAACTGTTCATATGACATGTGGTGTATACTCCCTCCTCCAGAGTATCCCTTCTTCACTCATCCCTCTAAAGCCATGTAATTTAGCAAAATTATGAAAATCAACAATAAAACCCCCTAATCTTTACTCAGTTTTCATATAACTTCTTTCTGTACTCTGCTTACCCCAAAATGCTATATTTCAATTCTACAATCTTATTAAAATATATATTGTGAAAAATACCCTTAAAAGCACATTTGGAGACTTGGATTTAAACATAGAAAAGAACATTAAAATAAATTTGGTGCAGCCTTTGCCAGATTGCTTCTAAATGCTCATTGTTATTATATTTCAAGTTAGGATATTGACATGAACCAGGAAGCAAATAAAGGTATTGGTGATTCAAATACTTATCAGCATTTCACAGAGAAAATATCTAACCAAGAAGCTATATTTTCACTTACTAAATAAGATGTATAACTTTCATTTTATGCCTGTTCCTCTTTTCTATTTATGTATTTTTTCTGGATTGATCTATGACTTTTAAAGCTTGAGAAAGTGAAAAATTTCTATCATTAACTTAGCTGGACACAGATCATATGCAAGATACTCAGCAATGCAGCGTTCCAGCTGGTTCTCTACTAATTCCTGTCAACCTCAGCTAGAGTTCCTCCCCGGGTAGAAGAGACACCAAGCATGGAATGGTAGCTAGGATCTGTGAGCTCAGATTCAGGCAAGAGTCCACTAATCTGATATTACCAAACCCACTCTACCAATATCGAAAACCCACTCTGACTTTCCTCTCGTCACCATTCTAGGTCAGTCTGTTGCTGAGGGAGCCCTCTTGGGAATTACCTAGTGTTGGGTGCCTCACAGGACTTGGCATACACAGACTAAAGGCTCCCAGTCAAGGCCTGAGAAGAACTAGGTTCTCTTTCGAGTTCTGTTACGTATTTGTTGAGTGAACAAACTGCATTCTCAGTAAGGCTGTGTGATGCAGGACATAAGCCCAGGGATCCAGAAATGAAAACTGGGTTTGTTCTTACATCTACTATTTATGACAGGGTGGCCTGCACCTCAGTTTTCTCACCTGTAGACAGGATTGTACTTAATTATCTGTAAGGTCTCCTACAGCTATATAATTCTCTAATTCCCCCAACATAAATCCCCCCCAGTTTTTGTTCTTTCATTTTAATCACAAAAAAGTTACACTTGATCAAACAGTATAAAACTATTAGGTGGGACCATATCAAATGGCTGATACTTGACCATTGTTGATCAGTAAACAGCAATTTCCAAAGGACCAACTTAGCGTTCAGTATGTATCCTAAGTGGAAGTCCACCCTTGTTGCTCAGGCATCACTCTGGCTTATATTAATAACTTATATTTGCACAGTGCTTTGAAAGTCTAAAAGTGCTTTCATGTGCATTATTCATATGCAGCAAACATTTCCTGAGGGCCTGCTATGTGCTTGGGGCTTTCAAGTATAATTTCTCATTTAATCCTTACAACAGCTGAGAAAGATGGGATGTTCTGATGTACAGGGAGTGAAAACACTCAGGACAATGGGATGAAGTGCCCAAGGTTGCATAGCAGGTAGGTGAGGGCCGGGATTCACACTCTGCTCTTTCCACAAACTCCCCTCCCACTGGTCTTCCTCTCATCCTAAGAACCCTGGAAACTATAATAACTTCATACTTTTAAGATGGGCAGAAAGAGGATGTTTTCAGGCCGGCACTGATTTTCTCCCTTCTTTGCTTGCAGTACCATGCTTGAAACTGAAAATGGCAGATTCCTCCCCAGTTCTTGATGGAGAAGCAAGATGCAGGTGTCTGGGAGGAGGTGGAGGTGGGGGGTGGGGGCTCCTGTCTGCAGAGACTCTTAGTGAGGGGGAAAAAAGCACATCTTACAGGTAAAAAACTCTGTAGCTTGGCTTGAAGCTAACCCCTACGACATACATTACTGTCTTTCTGTTCAATCAGTGTTCTGCTACAAGAATCAGTTACATTCAATCATCTGAAAGAGCTATTAAAATGCTGATAAAAAATTCATAAAGTAACACACAGTAATGAATCAGGAGAATTCAGTAAAGTGAGACCTACCCTTAGAGCAGGGCAAAAATGAAGGTGAACGATCGTTTGGGCCCAGCGGCCATGAAATACCCTTTTGGAAGATGAATAATTCTGTTTAGGGCTGATAAGTTGAACTAATTTATAATGCTGTTTTAGGTCCACTGCTGAAATATTTCAAATCCCTCAACTTTAAAATGCATTGCCTGTCAGAAACTGGTCTCTTAACAGTTTCCTCTTAACATTTTTCAAAATGTAACCTAGACCAATTTGCATGATTTAATGCTTATTGTATTATACTGTGCAAGATTTAAAATGGGAAATAAAATTTTAAAAAAAGAGAGAGAGGGAGAGAGAGGGAGCGGCAGACAAGGTGGCAGAAGGGGATGAACGAGGGCCCGGGGGGATTAGGGCCTGTCGGCTCTGGACGGAACGCCCTGCTGGGAGGAGGGAGATCTAACTGGACATAGTGCTCATGCTCAGTTGCTTCAGTCGTGTCCAACTCTTTGTGAGCCCATGGACCATAGCCTTCCAGGCTCCTCTGTCCATGGAATTCTCCGGGAAGAATACTGGAGTGGGTTGCCATGCCCTCCCCCGGGGATCTTCCTGACTCAGGGATAGAACCTAAGTTTCCTGCATCTCCTGTATGGCAAGCAGATTCCTTACTGTCAAGGACCCACAAAATTCTAAGCTGGTAAGTAGACTTGGGCGGCCATATCTTTGGAAACTACCCTCACCAAGCCAAGACAGGAAAGCAACTCGGTGAATCAAGAGGAGAAGGTGAACTAAGCACTCCTCTGAAGCCTCACCACTGCCCTCCTCTCCAGCTCCCAGAAGATTCCCAGGGATCCCTGGAAACCCTCTGAGAAGGCACCACCGTGGTCTGTGTCACGTCCTCCTTACATTTCACCTGGATTCTTGGAAAAAGCCTCTTACTGGGCATCGCTTTCTTTAAGTCTCCCCTCTCCTTAATCCATATTCTGCTCTGTTGCTACACTCTTCTTCCTAAAGCACATCTGACGATATTACTCATTTTAATAACACTCAATGGCTCTCCACTGCCTGCAGGAGACTCTGAGCTCCTGAGCATCACTGACAAGATTCTTCACCTTATAGCTTCCAACTTCACTATCTGGCTACCTCTTATGTTATTTTGCAAAAAGAATAAAGGGAACAAGGAATGCTTACAAAGTACATAACTGAAAAAGTAATCTACCCAGATTATACAAAGAACTCTACAGGACAATACAAAAACAAAACAAAAGACAAGCAAACTAACCTAAAAGATGGGCAAAATATATCATGGTGAACAGCTCATAACTATTTATAATAAAAAAGATGCTCAATTTCAGTAATAATTGGGAAAATCCAAATTGTAGTAATCATGAGACAGGATTTTATACCCATCAGATAAGGCAAATACTCAAATATTTGTCTCTTAAGAGTAAGGGAGCTAGTGGCTCAGATAGTAAAGAATCCACCTGCAATGTGGGAGACCTGGGTTCGATCCCTGGGTTGGGAAGATGCCCCGGAGGAGGGCATGGCAACCCACTCCAGTATTCTTGCCTGGAGAATCCCCATGGACAGAGGAGCCTGGCAGGCTACAGTCCATGGGGTCGCAAAGAGTTGAACATGACTGAGCGACTAAGCACAACACATTGAGAGGAAAAGTTGGGCGAGATGCAGGAAACGGAAAACTCGCGCGCTTTCAGGGTGTGGAAACAGCTTCACCTCTGTAGACAGCAACTGGCAATAAGCAGTTAAGGTCAAGCTGCCCATGCCTTAGGACCCTGCCCACCAGACCCTTGATATAAAGGAGCCCTGGTTCATTACGGAAATCTTCATAACTAAAAATGAGAGATACTCTAAATGTCCACCAATAGAAGATTAATAAAGCATGGTTTATGCATATAATGAAATAATACACAGCAGTTAATATAAACTGGAGGGATTTCTCTGGCAGTCCAGTGGTTAAAAATCCACCTGCCAATCAATGCAGAGGACGGAGTTTGATCCCCGATCTGGGAAGATCCCACATGCCGCAGGGCAACTAAGCCCATGTGCCACGACTCCTGAAGCCTGTGCACCTAGAAGCCTGTGCTCTGCAACAAGAGAAGCCACGGCAATGAGAAGCCCTCATACCACTACCACAAGGAGAGAGGAGCCCCCGCTCGCTGCAACTAGAGAAAGCCCGCGCACCAACCAAAACCCAGCACAGCCAAAAATAAATAAATTCAAAAAAACCTGTTTAAATTAACTGGAGCTCCATTTAATATAGATAAATATCTAAAACATAATGTGCTGCTAAGAAAGCAACTTTCAAAGGGCTGTGAGTGGAGGATACAAGTATATCGTTTAAAATTTATAAAAGGATCAATAGATTGTGGGGTGATTCAAAGGAAAAGTAGACAACCTCTTCAGCGCTGCTGCTTCCTTTTAATAAGGGCGTTAGGCCAGGACTAAAACACTCCCCTAAGAGCACAACACGGACTATAGTCACCGTTTATGAACGCAGTGAGCTTCATCAGGGTGGTTGGCTTTGGGCGTGGGTATAGCGTTGAGGGTGGGAGGATAAATAACATGCCTTCCAGGCTGGGCAGACTCAAAACTGCCCCTTTATTACACCCTCCCTCTCATAATGGAATGCTCTTTGACTGCACCCAGGCTTTTGCCGTCTTCAGTTTACGGAGAACAATTGCGCCTCTTATGGAGGCTGTGGCTTCTGAGCCCGCTTCTCCATTTATTCATTTAGGAGGCTGCGGATCTGATCAGAAACAGCCACTTGGGCTGACAGATCACGGTTGCCCAGAGATTTTATAAGTCCTGATTAATTGTTTCAATGTTTTGTTATGAAGGGTTTACTCTATGTTGTGTTACTTAAAATTTTTTTTACACAACCCAAGTTGTCAAATGGAGGCAGAAATCCCACCTAACATGTGATAGTAAGGCTGTTACTGGGAAGGGCGCACTAATCCTCTATTTATTCACCTGTTCCCCATTACACAGATCTGTTAAACTAGCACTTTGTCCATCAACACTTGAGTGCTTAAAGCTGAGTAGGCCTCTTTTGTAATCGCTGGCACCAGCAAAAGCCAGATTTCGAGCTCTCAAGAATGTGGCTGGAACCGTTGGATCTGCCTGATGAATCCCCGCTCACTTGTCCAAGACTCGGTGGCTTCCCTCTTTTCACTCATCAGTGTCTATAAAATGCAGCAAAAGCTGCACGGGTTAAAATTTTTTTTTTTTTAAGTGAGTTTTGGAAAGTAACAAGAGGAAAAAGCCAAAGGAAATGATTTCCTCTGGTGACATTTCTGCTGGGTTACACCTACACCAAAGATTTATAGCTTCACAAAGCCGCAAAGCTAACCATATGGTCAATTAAAGAGAATTCCAATTTCCGTGCTCCTGGGCCCAGAACGTGAGAGAGAGAAGTTTCCTGTGTTACAAGGATCTCGGTCTTCTGTAGGGGGGCATTTAACGTATAGCCCAAATCACGGAAGTTAACATTATGAGAACCAAGAGACATTTTCCTACTGAGAGGGGGAAGGAAAGAAGGCCTCATGGGCTGCCTCAGCCCCTGGTCGGCAAAGGGGCCAGGGAGGCAGAGGTGGTGGTGGGGGGCAGCATTTGAAGCATCGTCATCACCTGCTTCCTTGCTTCTGACCCCCCGGGTAATTTTTATAGAGTCACAAGTGAGTTGAAGAACTCCAAAGAATTTCACACTTCCCTCCAAGTGGTCTGGCTTCACCTCTGAATCAAGTAGTTCAAAACAGCATTTGAAATCTTAGACTCAGCAGGCTTAGCAATGTCCAGAAAAAGCCCTGCACACGTCTCTGTGTCGCCAATATCAAATGAATGAGGCGGGGTGGGAGGGTGGTCATCTGAACCGCTAGGGCTTTTTGAGCATGTGGCCCACGGGTTCACCACCACCTTAGAGGTGAAGACCTGACTGCCTGGTGTTAGGATGAGAAAAACAGGGAGGCCTACACTCAGAGCTGGAAGGGAAAGGTCACACACAGACACATTCCGCCTGCCACACCCTGCCCATCGATCCAAATGGAGCTCCTGCCTCACTCTCTGAATTACAGAAAGATGGGGATCTCACTCTGTTATTTATAAGCTCATCAAGTTGAGCGGCGCTCAGGTGGGCTAACCTATAATTTGTCAATCAAACTGGGACACCTTTGAGACTCAAAGGTGTGCTGTGCTCAGCCGTGTCCAACTCCTTGTGACCCCGTGGACTGTAGCCCGCCAGGCTCCTCTGTCCACGGGATTCTCCAGGCAAGAATACTGGAGTGGGTTGCCATGCCCTCCTCCAGGGGATCTTCCCAACCCACAAATTGAACCTGCGTCTCCTGTGTCTCCTGCACTGGCAGGTGGGTTCTTTACCACTGAGCCACCTGGAGGAAATGGATAGTCAAAGGAGGAACTCTTACTATGCCAGCACAAAAGACATATATGAGCTGTGACTGTCCTCCGTGAAACTGCAGTGTGTGATTAGGGGGCTATTATTTATGCCATTTTTAGATCTGAAGAAAAAAAAAAAAAGGTAGAGCAAACATATCCAAGTAACTCTTCCTATCACTGGATGACACGATCCATGGAAACTGGTAAAGTGGTGAGGCTGATTCCATATGGAAATATGACTGGTCCGGTTTTTCTTCCCTTGCTTTGTTCTACTGCAGTGATTCTCAGGTGTTTTGTTATCAGGACCCCTTTACACTCTTTCTTGAAGCCTTCCAAAATGCTATTGTTTATGTGCATTATATCTACTGATGGGCTTCCCTGGTGGCTCAGATGGTAAGGAATCCACCTGCAAAGCAGGAGACCTGGGTTCAATCCCTTGGTCGGGAAGACCCCCTGGCAAAAGGAATGGATACCCACTTCAGTATTCTTGCCTGGATAATCCCACCGACAGGGGAGCTTGGTGGGCTATAGTCCACGGGAGTCACTGATACCTACTGATAGTTATCTTATTAAAACTGCAAAAATTGTAAAATGTCTATTAAATCATTAAAAAGCAACAATAAAACTATTCACTTCAGTTCAGTCGCTCAGTCATGTCCGATTCTTTGCAACCCCATGGACTGCAGCACACCAGGGCCCTGTCCATCACTGGAACCAAGGGATGGAAATATTTCCCCACACTTTCCTCAAGGAAAGGACAGCTAGTTTTCTTCAGTTGCTAATAATTTTGGCACTGAGTTTAAAGGCCATCAAAATCTATTTGAAGGAGAAAGATCAAGTCTGAGGTCAGAACTCTAATGCCCAAGATGTAGGCAGTGGCTTCACTAAGACTAGAAGATTCACTCAGGATGGAGAGACAAGGAGAGGGCTGTTTTCCACACATCAGAGACTCAGGCCCTGTCTGGGGGCAGCCCACAGGAGGAAGTGAGACCCTGGGAGAAATGGCCATCCCAGGCTCCCAGTGTGTTTGTGTGGACAGAGATGAGAGGTGTCTGGATAGTGAGCGGGGAGACGCCGAGCCTAGAGGACTTCCAGACTTCACAGTCCTTTAGCAAGTGGTGAGACACCGGTCCTGGGCACAACTCCAAGGATAATGGTAGCTCTGGGGGTTAACTCAAATTCAAGTTCCCTGCAGGGGGTCTGTTGCAAGCAGAAAACAGAGTTGACATAAGGAGGCAAAGAAATGTGGTATTTCTTCCACATTCCAGACTGTGGACTCCTCCTGTATCTGTCCTGCCTAACATGGGAAGCCACCAGCAAGCCAGATACTGTTCCTGCCATGTACATGGCACACACACCGTTCTGAGGCCTCCTGCGCGCTAAATGGCTCAACCTGTCAGCCTGGCTTATCTAGGCGCCAAGAAGCCAAAAGAAGTGAAAAGGAGAAAATGGAATAATAGCTACCTTCCTACGGTCAAGCTCTTAGCACCCAGGGCCATGGAGCCAAGATCGGTGCTGCGGCCTCACGCTGGATCCGACAGGCAGCTCGTCTTCCTCTAAACCTTAGTGTCCTCATCTGTAAACTGGTGAATCCTCCTTATGAACCCGGGTTGCTGTGTTCGTTCATGGAAAAACATCTCACATCGTACAGAATCCAGAACGAATTGTTGCTCCTTTATCCCACTCACCTAGAGTTTCTGTAGGAAATTCCCCCAGCCCCTCGCCCCGGTCAGAATGCCTTACAATTTCTTAGTCCCCATGGCTCTTCTGTGCACCGTGGCTGTGATTCTACACGACTCTGCAGGAGTCCTGAATAAAGTCTTTCTGTCCGGTTTCCCTGGTGGTTTAGTGGGTAAGAATGCAGAGGGCACGGGTTTGATCCCTGGTCTGGGAAGATCCCACATGTCTGGGGGTGACTAAGCCCTTGCGCCACCGCTACTGAGCTCGCCGCGCTCTAGAGCCCATGCTTTTCAACAAGAGAAGCTCCTGCAAGGAGAAGCTCCCGTATTGCAACAAAGAGTAGCCCCCACTCACCGCAGCCAGAGAAAGTCTGAGTGTAGCAGTGAAGACCAGTGCAGCCAAAAATAAAATAAATGAAAGAACAAATCCTAAAAAAAGTCTCTCCCACCACAGCAGAAGTTCCATAAGAACAGTTTTCCCGTCTGTCTTCACTGCAGTCCCTGTGTCAAGCGCAGTGTTGGGTATTTCATGGGCATGCAGTGCCGGGGTGAAGGAAGGAGTTGACATTACTCACTATTAGTTCAGAAAAATTCCTTTCTGTGGTTTTGGAATATGATGGATGAAGAAGATTAGATTTCAAAAATCTGAGATTTAAAGGGAAAAGGAAGAGACAGGAGAAAAACACACAACCTTAAAGAGGCAAAGGTGGGTTGACCTGGAACGGACACTGGGTTCTGAGAGTAGCAAGATTCTTGAAAAACGCGTCAGCTTCCGAAAACAGGACCCCAGGTCAGGGTCCTCTTGCTTAAAATAGGAGCAGACTTAATGCAAACGTTGGCATGTTATCCTAATTAATATCTAACTCTCTCTTCGCAGCCCTGGTAAGTAAGCCAGTTAGTGATTAAAATATTTCTACCTGATTACTATACATTTAAACGCTTAAAAAAGGAGTCACAGTTAATGGGACATCACAAGCAATGCAGGAAATGATGCTGTGACATGTACGTGTCTGTGTGTGTGTGTGTGTGTGTACAGAGGCGCTGTTTTGAAGGGAATCTCTCTTCCCAATCACTCACATTTTCTCAGCCCCCTTCTGTTTTCATTTTTGGAGCTGGAGATTTAAGACTGACTCTGGGGGAGACAAGACATTGAGGAGGAAGAGAGAAGGATAAACAAGGGGATGGAGGATTTGAGCCACACGAGGGATTTCAACACAGGAAGTATAAACACCTGGCTGGTATGAGCCTTTTGTAATTAAAGATGCCTGCTAACACACATCAGACCCTGGGCACTAGGACCAAAGCAGATGTGTTCATTTTCCATTTCTGCAAAAGCCATACAACTCCCAGGCTATTCTTCTGTGCCCCGCTTCCCCTCCCTCCCTAGGGCTCCCTCCCTTTCTTGCCTTCCCTCCCCACCCCTCTTTCTCTCTGACAGCACTATTAATGATCGTTAATGCCCCACAGGCTCTAATGGGTCCCGCTGGGAGTCCAGAAATACTGCAATTTGTATTGAGGATTTAGACATAACAACAACAAAAAAAGCCCTCTGCTCCCGGGAGCCAGAGCCTGATCAGTTAGCTACCCCCCTGGAAGTGCACAACAGAATAATAAATGACAGCTCTTCGATTAAATCAAGCCTTCTGCCGCAAGTGCCAGAGAGACCGTGATTGTCACTAACAATCCACTGCTTGTTGACACCACCGGGTATGAACAAACAGTAGTCGGCACTTAAGAAATTAAAAGTCTTCGGAATACCTTTGGTGCTCATGGACACACACGCCCACGTGCACACATACACATACTTCTCAGAAACTGCCATTGGATAGTTTCGGTTGGTTTTTATGTTTTAGTTATCTATTTAAAAAAGTGTTCAGGAAAGCTCAAAAAAAAAAAAAAAAAACCCACCCAGTTACTGCCACGTTAAAAAAAAAAAAAAAAAGAGTTCCGCACTCACCCGCACCTCACATGTAGTATTCTTGATGACACAATTTACAAAGTGATAAGAGCTTTATTCTGTGTTTCTCAGGTTGGTCTGGCCCCCAGCAAGTGAAGTACAACAGGCTCAAACTGAGTTTGTGGGTGATGTGCCATTTATACTGATTTCCTTCAGGCTGTGATGATATGCCTTCTGAATAAAAAGGTTATTTTCAAAAAGGGGGTGATGAAGACAGGTGTGATCTGGGTTGGTGATGACTCAGAATCAGCAGCCCCTGTCTTGGAGATTCTAGCTTCACTAGATTCTGACTCCCTGAGGCAGGAAGACCTCCTTCCCATCCTTTTGTGGCCTTTTCGTAACCCACAGCGCCGTTTGGGGTCACAGCTAAGCCTCCAGAACACTTGAGAGACAGAGGGGAGCGCAGCAGGGCTGGGAGACCACGCGCTGAGCTGAGTTCGTCCTCGCCGTATAGTAGAGACTGGACACTGGACGCCCATCCCAGCCTTGGAGAAGAACCCAGGAGCCTGCCTGTAGGGCGCTTACACTTGAGACCAGAGGGCAGCCAGAAGGGGTCCTCCCAAGCCCAGAAAGAACACAGTGGGTGCCGCCTGCTGACTTCCAGTCTCTAGAGATGGATGGTGTCCACCTGCACTTGACCTTTCCGCGAGGCGCGATCACACGTTTGTTTGGACAGGACAGCTGAGAGTAATGGTTCTCTCCCCTCTTCCTCCCTCTTTCCCTCCCTCCCCTGCCTCCCCCCTTACTCTCCCCTGGGTGGAGAGCAGGATTCCACACACACTCTTAAAGTGAAAGGCAGATGGTTTCAGCTACAGTTAGCCATATTCACTTGCAGATTCAGAATTACTGATGATAAAAGCTAAACTATGAGGCATGTTCCATCTGTTTATTTTCCAATTTTCATTTGTTGTAACCCTGTTAATATTACTGGGGTTTTCCTCTCTCTCCAGAAGAGTTGCCATAAGGGCATCTACCTAAAGACATCTGTCGCCTCTCGCTCCAGACGTGACGCCCTCACTGAGGCTGCTCAGGCTCTCTGCTCTCCCTCTGCACCAGCCCCCCTCCCCACTCCTGTTCTCCTTTCATTCTTGGAAAGTCTGCAGCCCTGCCCTAGGACCGGGACTGCAGCGTGCACCCCACTCCACTGGACAGTAGACTGCACGTGGGGCTGTGGGCGCTTCCCCGGGGCCAGTGCTTCTCAGACTGGAGGCAAAGCGGTATGCCTGGGGGACATCAATTTCGAGGACAGTGCCTGGCCCTGGAGCGTGACTTTAAGACTGGAAGGAAGGGGTTGGTAATTAACATGCTAGGTAACAGAGACACTACTGACACTGAGGCAAACACAATCGTGTTAGGAAATGGAAGTGTATCCTTTGAGTGCTCCTGCCTGGGTTCAATTCTCCCCCAAAGTGTGCGACTTGAACTCTCCAGCTTCATGCTCTCTCCTGGGGATAACAGCTGGGCTTAACCCTGGGTGTAACGATGGTTCACAGAGCATAAATTAAACACGGCATTGTTTATCATCCCTGTTGTTGTTTAGTCTCTAAGTCATGTCTGGCTCTCTGAGAACCCATGGACTGTAGCTCTCCAGGCTCCTTTGTCCATGGGATTTCCCAGCCAAGAATACTGGATTGGGTTGCCATGCCCTCCTCTAGGGGACCTGCCTGATCCAGGGATTGAACCTCAGTCTCTTGCATTGGCAGGTGGACTCTTTTATCACTAAGCCAATCAGGAAGCCCATATCAACTATACTTCAATAAATTTTTTTTTTTTAAAAAACCCAAAAGCCCCCAAAACAATCCTTCAGAAGAGCCACCATGTGCAGCTCTTCTGGGCAAGAATTTCCCAAGTAACTTACAGGCCTCTTTTAATCAAGAGGCAAAGCTCTTCATCTTGTTGACACTTATGACCCTCAATTTCAAATATTCCAGTTGTTTAATTCAGAGGGGACCTGGAGAAAGTGCAGGCCCTCTCCATTAAGACACTTTCTAATGGGGGTCATACATCAAGTCCCTGCCTCGAATCGGAATCGCAGCTGTTTAGAAATCTGTCCTGGGTCTACGTCCAGAGCCGCTTTCTGGAGGACCAACACTCTTCACGCTAACATCATCCTCATCTCTGCTGGGGGAGGACTGGCAGAAAGGAGCCAGGGAGGAAGGCATCGAGCACCTGGTTTCATTTTGCTTCTGCTTCTCTCTCTTCCTTCCTCCCTAGACGCCTGCTTCTCATCCAGAAAGGCACTCCTGAACAGTCCTCGCCTGGGTAGTCTCCCTTGAGGCTGATGAGCAAATAAAAATACAATGACTGTCATTCAGTGAGCACTGGTGGGGTGAAGGCCAGAGCCAGGCTCTGCCGGGGCCACTAAAGAAAGATGCTGGGCACGTGTTTGCTGGATTTTGAGCCTCAGGGCCTGCAAGTTCCCTTGGAATCTCCCAACTGCTGCAGCCTGTGGATCTACTCAGGTGTGGCCTCCACCACAGTGAATGGTACTGTTTTTTTACTTATTTTCTCGGCCTCCTCTATCTAGAACACAGGCTTCAGGAAGGCACGATGCCCTAGTCAGAGCCCTCGTGGGCCCCTGTGTAGGAGATTCCTGCCTTGCTTCTCTTTCACACATAAATCTGCGTATTACTGTGTACAACTTGATTAGCTTGGAGGGGAGTGTGGACACTGCACTATTACTGTGATGTTCTTTTTTTAAATTTTAATTTATTTATTTTTAATTGGAGGATAATTGCTTTACAATATTGTGTTGGGTTTCTGCCATATATGAACATGAATCAGCCATAGGTATACAAATGTCCCCTCCCTCTTGAATCTCCCTTCACCTTCTATCCCATCCCACCTCTCTAGGTAGTCACAAAGCTGTGTGTTTGAGCTCCCTGCATCATACAGCAAATTTCCACTGGCTATCTATTTTACACATGGTAATGTACATGTTTCAATGCTACTCTCTCTATTCATCCCACCCTCTCCTTTCCCACCTGTGTCCACCAGTCTGTTCTGTGTCTCCACTGCTGCCCTGCAAATAGTTTTATCGGTACCATCTTCCTAGATTCCATATATATGTGTTGATATATGATATTTATCTTTCTCTCTCTGACTTACTTCACTCTGTACAATAGGTTCTAGGTTCATCCACCTCATTAGACCTGACTCAAATACATTCCTTTTTTATGGCTGAGTAATATTCCATTGTGTATATGTACCACAACTCCTGTTTCTATTCATCTGTCAATGGACATCTAAGTTGCTTCCATGTCCTAGCTATTGTAAATAGTGCTGCAATGAACACTGGAGTACATGTGTCTTTTTCAATTATGGTTTCCTCAGGGTATATGCCCAGTAGTGGGATTGCTAGGTCATATGATAGTTTTATTCCTAGTTTTTTAAGGAATCTTCATACTGTTCTACATAGTGGCTGTATCAATTTGCATTCCCACCAACAGTGCAAGAGGGTTCTCTTTTCTCCACACCTTCTCCAGCATTTATTGTCTGTAGATTTTTTTGATGATGGCCATTCTGAATGGTGTGAGGTGATAACTCATTGTAGTTTTGATTTACACTTCTCTAATAGTGAGTGATGTTGAACATCTTTTCATGTGTTTATTAGCCATCTGTGTGTCTTTGGAGAAATGTCTGTTCAGGTCTTCTGTCCACTCTTTGATTGGGTTGTCTTTTTTCCTGGTAGTAAGCTGAATGAGCTGCTTGTAATATTTTGGAGATTAATCCTTTGTCAGTTGTTTCATTTGCTTTCTTTTCTCCCACTCTGAGGGTGGTCTTTTCACCTTTTTACAGTTTCCTTTTCTGTGCAAAAGCTTTTAAGTTTAATTAGGTCCCATTTGTTTATTTTTGTTTTTATTTCCATTACTCTAAGATGTGAGTCATAGAGGATCTTGCTGTGATTTATGTCAGAGAGTGTTCTGCCTATGTTTTCCTCTAAGAGTTTTATATTTTTTGGACTTATTTTAGGTCTTTAATCCATTTTGAGTTTATTTTTATGTATGGTTTTAGGAAGTGTTCTAATTTCATTCTTTCACATGCAGCAGTCCAGTTTTCCCAGCACCACTCATTGAAGAGACTGTCTTTTCTCCGCTGTATTTTCTTGCCTCTTTTGACAAAGATAAGGTGCCCATAGGCGTGTGGGTTTATTTCTGGGTTTTCATTCTTGTTCCATTGGTCTGTATTTCTGTTTTTGTGCCAGTACCAACTGTCTTGATGGCTGTAGCTTTGTAACCAAAACTCTTCCAACAAACAAAAGCCCAGGTCCAGATGGCTTCACAGGTGAATTCTACCAAAAGTTTACACCTGTCCTGCTCAAACTCTTTCAGAAAATTGCCGAGGAAGGAAAACTCATTCTATGAGGCCCCCATCACCCTGATACCAAAACGAGATAAAGATGCCACAAAAAAAGAAAATTACAGGCCTATATCACTGATGAACATAGATGCAAAAATCTTCAACAAAATTCTAACAGAAATCCAGCAACACATTAAAACGATCATACATCATGATCAAGTGGGCTTTATCCCAAGATGTAAGGATTCTTCAATATATACAAATAAATCAATGTGATATATCATATTAATAAACTGAAAGATAAAAATCATATGATCATCTCAATAGATGCAGAGAATGCTTTCGATAACATTCAACATTATGATAAAACTACTCCAGAAAGTAGGCGCAGAAGGAACATACCTCAACATAATAAAGGCCATATATGACAAACCCACAGCAAAAATTATTCTCAAAAGTGAAAAACTAAAAACATTTCCTCTGAGATCAGGCGCAAGATAAGGGTGCCCACTCTTGCCACTATTATTCAACAAAGTTTTAGAATTCTTAGCCACAGCAATATGAGAAGAAAAAGAAATAAAAGGAATCCAGATTGGAAAAGAAGAGGTAAAACTCTCACTCTTTGCAGGTAACATGATACTATACATAGAAAACCCTAAAGACGCCACCAGAAAATTAACAGAGCTAATCAATGAATATAGAAAAGTCCCAGGACATAAAATTAATACACAGAAATCCCTTGCATTCTTATACACTAACAATGAAAAATCAGAAAGAGAAATTAAGGAAACAATCTCATTCACCACTACATCCAAAAGAATAAAATACCTAGGAATAAACCTACCTAAAGAGACAAAAGACCTGTATGCAGAATCTATGACACTGATGAAAGAAATCAAAGACAACACAAAAAGATGGAGAGATATACCATGTTCCTGGACTGGAACAATCAATAGTATGGAAATGACTATACTACCCAAAGCAATCTACAGATTCAATGCAATCCCTGTCAAACAACCGATGGTACTTTTCACAAAACTAGAACAAAAAATTCCACAATTTGCATGGATACATAGAAGACCCTGAACAGCCAAAGCAAACTTGAGAAAGCAGAATGGAGCTGGAGGAATCAACCTGCCTGACTTCAGACTATACTACTGAGATGTTCTGATGATAAGGAAAGTCAATGGGCAAAATATGCCCCATCTTTTCTGACAGTTTCACAGTAAAACAAGTTGTGTACACCTGAGAGACAGCATATGACTCTGGCTTGTCTTAGGAGATTTGGGGCATTCTGCTGCCAAGCCTGAACACTTACAGAAAGCTCATCATTTAAAGAGAAAAAACAATTCAGGTTTTTTTTTTTCTCACCCGCTATAGGATATGAGGAGATACCAACCCCATAATTGAAATTGCCTGTTCTCCACACAGGCGTGATAGGTTGTGCTCCTCCGGGCCGTCTCCCTCTTTTCTGTGTCAGTTACACATCCACACTACTATTCACACTTCAGTCACAAGTCCCCTGAACCTCTAATCTCTGTTATTTTGCTGTCGACTCCTCATGCCTCATTAGACATGTTTGACACCTGCACCTAATATCTTTCCCTGACAATGCAGGACAGCTTCTGGCAAGAACAGATACCTTCCAGAAGAGCTTCAACAGAAGCCTCCGATGGTGTGGCAGAGAGGTGTGATACGGGGTCAGCGCTGCCCCCTTTGCCCCATCCCTGCCAGCTCTCTGCATTAAAATTCTCTGAACTTGCCTCCCTTTAGAGCCTGGGCATGGGGCTATTAGGAGCTGGGAGCGGGAGAACAAACAGAAGGAGATAAAAACAGTCAATCAAGCTTTACTATTTAATTTACAACAAATCTACGTACTCAACCTCTGTACATGCAAAGTGGCAGATGAGAAATGTCTAAACACAGAAAAGGATTATAAAGAGTTTTGTAACCGAGCTTAAAATTCATGACATCAAATTAACGAAAATCTCCAACTCAAAAATTCAAAATAGGTTTTGTTTTAATCATAAGTTCATTGCCAGCTAGTTCAACTAACAAGCAATCTCCATTCTTTAGCAGAGGGGAGATGTTGGTGTAAAATTTTTTTAAAAAATTGAAAATAAAAAGAAATGTGTTCTTAACAAGGAATTTTTCATCGGTAGAGAAAACGATCTCTGCTTTTGAGTCAATTTTCAAACTGTCTGGTTCCCACACGTGGATCCTCACAAACACAGACATGCTACAGTTTGTGTGTAACTTAGTCACTCAGTCACGTCAATCTCTTTGCGACCCATGGACTGTAGCCCACCAGGCTCCTCTGTCCATGGAATTCTCCAGGCAAGAATACTGGAGCGGGTTGCCATTCCCTTCTCCTAGGGGATCTTCCAGACCCAGGGATCGAACCCGGGTCTCCAGCACTGCTGGCATTCTTTACCATCTGAGCCACCAGGGAAGCCCATGCTACACTTTACTGACTTGTCAATCTAATTCTAGACCTAGAGTTCATAAGTCTCACTGCACTGTTACTATTCGCAGACATAAACAGGTCCATAAATGGCCGGTGTAGTTGGGTTAACACATGAGAATGCAATGGACCAGAGTCAGGCACTTCCTTTGGGGACCAATGCTCCTTCTCTTTCCAAAATGTGTTGAACAATCTAGTCAGGATCCTGAGTGAAATAATGGGCTGGCTGCACCCGTTTTACAGAAAGGAGTCTACCCTCTCTCTTTCCCTGTGTTCTCCCTCTTCCTTCCCCTCTTCTCAAGGAGCATTTGGAAATGCGGGGGGCCGTGTTTCAGGTATCAAGCTGATAGCAAGAGCTACTGGCATTTCATGGGCAATGCAGTGTTGCTAAGTGTCTTGTGGCGTGTGGCGATGGTCCCACCCACACCACTAACTCCCCTGCTGACAAAGGATGGAGAGTACAGAATATCTTGACAAAATACCACATCTTCCCTGGCTGCTGCCTGAATTCTTCACTCAAAAAATACACTCACTTCAGAACAAGACTCTGCCATTCCTGAGATGTCTGCTACTAGGGCTTTGCCTGAATGGGCACCTCCTCAAAGCTCACAACTGGTAAGAGGCTGATGAGCACTCAGACGAGAGGTGATGGGCCCTTCTGACTCCTACAATCCAAGCTCTTTGAGAGTTGTGACATCCTCACGTGAACAGTTTCCATTACTACTTTTCTGCAGGAGATACATAAAATTCTTGACAGCCTGAGCCCTATAAACACTACTGGGAGCTGTGGCCAAAAGTCCTTCCAACAGAAGGAGACCCTGGATCCCACCATGGCTCACTTCCTTCAGGGCTCCACTCACCATCTATTATTTCACACCACTGATTTCAAACAGATGTGGTCCAGCTCCTATTTCAGTAGGGCAGAAATGGGGCAACAGACAACCCTGATGGATAATATCTTCCATTTGTGGCTGACGATGTGTTCTTACACAAGTGCTATACCTTTGTTTAACATCTAGAAAGTGAAAGTGAAAGTCGCTCAGTTGTGTCTGGCTCTTTGCGATCCCATTGACTATACAGTCCATGGGATTCTCCAGGCCAGAATACTGGAGTGGGTAGCCTTTCCCTTCTCCAGGGGATCTTCCGAACCCAGGGACTGAACCCAGGTCTGCCGCATTGCAGGTGGATTCTTTGCCAACAGAGCCACAAGGGAAGCCCATCTAGGAAGATCACCGGTAATATGGAGCTGTGTGACGAACACTGGTGGAGAGGAAAACGGAAAAAAGCGAGCCCGAGGCTGTTCATAACCTTCTGATGAGACGCGCTCTCGGCTGGAGGCGAGGGGCCCTGCCACACATTTGTCTACAGTGGGGTGAGGAGAGCCATTCGGTTCTGGAAGGGATGTGTCATTTAGGAACAGGCTGCCTAGGGGTCCAGACCTAGCAGATGAGGAAGAAATGGGGGAAGAGACTCCACAGAGAGAAGACTGCTGGGCAGTGGGGTGGGAGGGTGAGTTTCCGGCCGTGGAGACAAGGCTGACAACTCGAGTGAAGAGCACACCCCGCCTCTCCCCCCACGTCCCCACCCCGCCCCGGCCGTCCGCATCCCACCTGCTTCTCCAACACTGATGAGATTTCTGAGCTTGAGCTAGGTTGAAGTTTAAGTCTGGAAAAAGAGAAAAGGAAAGCTGGATGGCTGCAGAAAGATCAAATGCATCTAAGCACAGCACAGTGCTCCTGGCTCTAAGCTCAGTGGTAACGATGAAATGTTTTTAGGTTCTCCTGGTGTCAAGGGAAGGCTCAGAACAATCCAGCATCTCTGCACATCGTGGCCTGGATGACGGTGCTGGGAGGTGAAACAAACAGGCACAAACACCCCACCACCCACCACGACAACAACACTGGGGGAAGGGCAGTGAAGGAGCCAGGCCTCTGAGGGTGACCTCTGTGTTTCTGCCACTTTTGAGTGCAACTCTGCAACTGATTACTGGCTACATAAAAGTGGCCGTCTCTTGTCCGAAGGACCCTGGGGGGCATTTTCCTCTCCTCTGGGCTCTGACTATAGATTTGGAGCATTTGAGGCTCTAAGAGAACCTGCCAGGCTATCCTGTAGGCTCCGAGGAAACAGACGATCCAGTTAAGACCCCTGTTTCCATAAGGAAGCACATAATTCTAGAGCATTCTTCCTGTCCCCAGCCCCAACTAGTAACCCTGGTAACTACCCTGGGGGGTGGCATTTGGATCACATGCCCAATGCAGAAAGGAGCAACAAACAGAAAAACCCATCACTCTGCCAATACAGTCTTACTTACACACCATAATCATATACCACTGTAGTAGTTCTAAAACATATACACAATAAATCTAAGAGTAAGATAAAAATAAGCAGAAAAAGTAGTTTAGATTTCCCCCTTCACATCTCGAATTATTTGCTTCCACACACACACATCAGAAAGCATCAATTTATCTATGATTCTGTGCCTGGAGAAGGTGCAGTAGACCACACATTTCTCTGAGTGTCTGAGCTTATCAGCCAAAGCGGAAGAAATAAAAGGTCTGGTAGGACAATCTGAAAAGGGTTCGAGTCTTCCAAGAGAGTCTCCTTCACCCCGCCCTGGATGGTGAAGAGGAATCCTTCTGACTTGAAGAGAGCCACATGTGTGATTTCCTCTGTTTCTAGCCATTTCGAGAGCTGTCAGATGTGGTTGTGATTTTTATGTTTTGCTCTGTTCCACATTCTCCATGTGTTGCTCATTTTTTTTTTACCATTTGCTTTGGGTTTCATGCCATTCTGTCGCATTTCCTCTGCATTCCTTTTCCTGGGCTTTTACTCCCACCTCAAGCTGCTGGTTCATTTCAGAGCATCTTGTTACACGATTAAGACAGAGAAAGGGAGCCACTCTTGAAAGCACAGGATGGAGAGGGGACCACAGAAGGCATCTCACAGGCTGTGATGTGCTTACAGAGTGAGCGGTGAGCGGGTTTTTGTGTTTTTTTTTCAAGACCACCACTACCTCTAGCATCACTGTGGACCTTAGAGCAGGCGAGTAGTGCTGCAGAGGGAGAAAAAGTGTGGATTTGGTTAGGAACCTGCCAGGATCCCAGACCTCAGGCCATTCTTTCAAACACATACTCTCTGCCTGCTTTTTGCAGGATGCTGTGTCTTTGGCTGCAGCCCTCCATGCTAATCAGGAAAGACGAAGACCACTAGGATCACTGAAAGGGTTCAGAAAGGGCCCCGTTCAGTTTTCCAAGGAACCTAGCACACAGCTGGGTCCTCCTCAATAGGCCCTATTTGAAAGTGAAAATGAAAGTCGCTTGATCATGTCCGACTCTTTGCGACCCCATGGACTATACAGTCCATGGCCTTCTCCAAGCCAGAATATTGGAGTGGATAGCCTTTCTCTTCTCCAGGGGGTCTTCCCAATCCAGGGATCGAACCCAGGTCTCCTGCATTGCAGGTGGATTCTTTACCAGCTGAGCCACCAGGGAAGTCCAGCCCTATTTGAATCCATTCCAAAATTTTTTTTCCTTTTAAGGATTTTTTTTCTAACGTGGACCTTCTTTTTTTTTTTTTTTAAGTCTTTATTGAATTTGTTACAATATTGTTTCTGTTTTATGATTGGTTTTGTGGACACATGGCATGTGGGGTCTTAGCTCCCCCACCGGGGACCAAACCCGCATCCCCTGCACTGGAAGGCGAAGTCTTAACCACTGGACTGCCAGGGAAGTTCCCCCAATCCCCCTTGAAGTGAATTCCTTCTGCCATCATCTCTGTCTAGACCTTGACCATAACCTCCCACCTACCTCCGATCCAGGGGTCTGCAGGCTTACCCCACACGCTGATCAGCCTACACCATAGCTCCTGCCAGCTGCCTTCTTAAGTTAACCACCTTCTGTTTCATCTTTCCCCTTACTAACCTCCAAAGGCTCCCCACTAGTGACAGCGGTGATTTCCTAAATTTCTCTCTCCTGCCCTATGGTATCTAGAGAAGACCAAGACATTTTTCTCAATGCCTGTGACCAAAGTGGGTTCTCCCACTGGAGCTGGGGTGGGGAGGGCCTGACCTTCTGTCAGGACTGAATCAGGACTTACGGAGTGGTTTGTAGTTGGAAAAGGAGCTTTCTAAATGAGCACTCAAGCCCCATCGGAGTCTGACCCAATCCACTTTGCACGTCTGGTGGCCCATCCTCCTCGTATCCTGTTCCCCTCACCCCCGTCTCCATCCACAGTGGACATTAGGCCAAGACTGAGGCACATCTGTGCTCTTGCACACGCTGTTCCCTGGACCTGGAGTTCCTCTAACCACTGGCTCACGTGGCCGAGCTCTCCCTGCTCCCCTGCCTCCCTCGGAGCCCGCCCCTCCCAGGGGCCTCAGGGCTGGTGTCTGTCGTCCTGACACACTCATCATACCACAACAGTTGTTCAGTCCCCTCCCTTGAGCCTGTCTGGATACAGCGGCTCCACTCATCCCATCTATCAAGATGGCAGCCAGCTCGGGGCCCAGCAAGCCTCACAACGATAGAACCGAACTGGAAGAGGGATGCGGAAATTCTCCTCTCTTGCTGTTGCCGCTGGAGCCATCCTGCCTGCCCTCCTCTTCTGCATCCTTCCCGCCGGGCCGTGGGGCAGCCCCTCATCCCCTTGCTGCCCCCAGGCCTCCTCCCTTGCGAACTCCAGACGGCTCCATGACTCTGGCGGCCGTGATTTACAACTGCATTTAGCTGAATCTAATCAGAAGTGTGAATACTCCCCTTCTATCTGGCACACATCATCGGAGCTCTAATTATTCACACATTTTGGCAAGCGTTCTGGTGTTCCCCTACCAAGCTCCTAATCCCAGCAGATCAGTTAAAATAAATGAAAGAGAGAATCAAAAGGCACTTTAAAAATTCAACTGTTCTCCAAATGAGTTTGAACAGGCTCCAGATAACTAGTGGTTGCAGCTGACTGGCATTTAAAATATAAGAACCCTTCTGCCCACCCCCCACCCCAAGTCCCTTCCTGTATACCCCCTGCATATAAAAACGTGATTCTCCCCTATTTAAGAGAAACACTGGAGAGCAGGGCCCTGACATGTTTTCAATGATCTGCATGAAAAAAAACCCAAGAAAATAACAGTCACCTCCCCAAGACCCAATCAGTGCCAAAAGCAGTTCTGCTGTTTTCCATGTAGGTAAGATGACACCAACCCGGGCCTAATGATCACAACTTTCCACAGGCACCTATTACAGAGCTCCCCAAGTGCAGGAAGTCATTACAGCAAAAATGAAAGCCATAGACCAAGCTCGGGATTTGAGAAAAGTTTTCAGATGCACAATGCACTCACAAATACAAACACACGCAGCCAGTACAGGCCTGGCATCTGCAGTGTAAGGAAAGCAATACGTGAGGCTTCCTGCATGCCCGCCTTTCTGTTGGCCTGGATTTCTCTCCCCCCAGATCCTCAAGTCTTGCATAGAGCCTGGTCCCCGACCCCCTACCCACCAGATCCTCAAGTCTTGTGCCTTTAGCACCTTCCACTCTGTGTTCAAATGTCTCCTTTGAAAAATGTCTCCTTTCTAATGGACTCCTTCCCTGGCCACCCTACTTAAGACAGCAGGCACTCTGGGTCCCCTTCCTGCTCCATCTTCCTCTGGGCACTTGGGACTCTGACACCTTATGCATTTTACTCACGTGTTTATCATTGGCCCCTCCCCCACCGGAATGCAGGGATTCTCGGCTCTTCTGGCCGCTACTGCCTGGAGCAGTACCCAGCATGTAGCGGGTGCTCAATAACTCTCTGTTCATCAAAGAGAGAACTCCTGATGCCCTGTGCGTGTCTTTGAGACCCAGCCCCAGAAAATTGCCATCTCATCCTCGCCCGGCTTGTGTCTGAGCAGGCTGGCTGTCGGGGAAGATGCCAAGAGCAGGATCAGAAACATGAGATTTGTGGGGGGAATCACCCATCCTGAATTCTTGACTCTCTGCTTCACACATGCTGGGAAACCTGACTTCTATCCTCCTAGTGTTAAGACCAGCAGAGTATACCAAGAAAAACTATCTTCCGCTATTACCAGAAAAAGTGAAAGGAGTGAAAGTTAATTGCTCCGTCGTGTTCAACTCTTTGCGACCCCATGGACTGCAGCCTGCCAGGCTCTTCTGTCCATGGAATTCTCCAGGCAAGAATACTGGTAGCCTTTCCCTTCTCCAGGGGATCTTCCCGACCCAGGGATCGAACCCAGGTGTCCCCCAATGCAGGTGGATTCTTTACCAGCTGAGTCACCAGGGAAGCCCTTATTACTAGAAAGTTCACATAAAATCACAGGCAAGAGAGAACTTGGCAAAGCTAAAGGCACTCTCCACTTGCAAGAGGATACTATTCTCCAAAGATATGGCAGTTTTACTCTTCCCAAAGCCAAGTGCACTTTTTGATACAGAATGTAACAAGTATCTCAAACCATGGTTACATGTAAGAGTAACATCGAGACCCTTCATCCATTCTTCCACTTTGGGTGGGAAGGAGGGGACATATGTATACATATGGCTGGTTCACTTCCTTGTACAGAGGAAATCAACATAACACTGTAAAGCAACTATACCCCAATTAAATACAAAAACAAAAAAACCTTGCATGAGAGTTGGGATGACAGCAAAGAGGAGAGAGCTTTACCAAACTTCGGCTACTAAAACTGTGGCTTCCCTAACCTCATCTCTCCGAGACGCCAGAGGTAACTGCATGCTTCTTGAGGCAGGAACATGACCCCTTGGACACATAAGCAGGTATGTGCAGTGGCTGATCAAGTAAGCTAGACTAAAAGCACAGATTAAGGCTTGAAAATTCTGGTTATTTGGGAACTTCTCATCTGAGCCCTACTTTTAGTCAGAGGGGGTGGGCTTTAAATGCGAGCTGTGTGTGTGTATTTTCTTCCCCCAATGGTTATTCATAGGAGAGAAGGTTGTTTAACATTGAGCAGGGCTGTTCCCCTGCTCCCTCCCAGGTGCCCTGGGTAACTGAGAGACTTTTGTTACTTGGGTCGGCACGAGACCAAGGAAAATATCACCCCCACTTGTCTATTTATATAAAATACTCCAGCCATTCATATGTCTTTGCGTTGGGGGTAACAGCCATACAGTGTAGATGTTGATGTTTCATGCATGTGAAATAACACAGTAGAAACCTACTTTAAAAAATGACTTTTCTTCGGTGTCACCATGGAAACCAGCCAACATAATCTCTCCACACCTAACTCTAGGGGGGTAAGGAATAACAGTGACTTGTGGGGGGGAAAATCAAAACATCGAAAACGCTCATAAATTCTGTTCTGTGCCAAAACGTTTAACATGAGACATTTTTCCTCTGCTTTGGGCTGGATGTCAACCTGTGATGTCTACTTTTTGAACTTTGTTTGATTTTCAAAACTAAAAAAAAAAATCCAATTGGGAAGCTCAGTGAAGTTCCTATCAAGAAACGAATCACTTCAAGGCCTACAAGAGCCTTTAGCCTGTTCTTGTCAGTGGACTTGAGTCGGAGGCTACAGAGAAAGGAGAGACAGCAGCCGGTGGGACTGAAGGGTCAAGGGTGTGGGAGGGCAGTGGGGATGCGGGGAGATTGTTAAAAGAGGAAGAAAGTGGGGGTCAGTCCCAATTGTGCTTGTCATTCTGATCATGGCTCTGGTCTCCACAGCACCCAGATCCTGGCATTTTCTTCATCCTGCATCCCATACAAGCTCTTCAGGAAGGTGGCTGTTTACTGGCTGTGTCAATCTGAGGCCCACTATGCTTTTCAAGAGCTATAGGAAGAATACTCTGTCAAGAGTCTGACTACTAGTAATTTTGGAAAATATATGTATACCCGAACCTAGATTCTGAAGGGAAAGATTAGCAGGGATTTCCCAGTTTGATGTTTGTTTCTTTGAAAGTCATTCATGGTTTAAAAAGACAAGTTTTGGACTTTCCTGGTGGTCCAGTGGTTGGTAAAGAATTTGCCCGCCAGTGCAGGGGACATGGCTTCGATCCCTGGTCTGGGAAGATCCCAGAGCAACTTAACACATGTGCCACAACTACTGAGCCTTGGCGCCCTAGAGCCCGTGCTCCACAAGAGAAGCACCAGAATGGGAAGCCCACGCGCTGCAACTGGAGAGCAGTCCACACTCGCCACATCTAGAGAAAGTCCGTGAGCAGCTACAAAGACTGACCGCAGCCCAAAATAAATAAATAAATAAACTTAAAAAAAGAATACAAGTTTCTAAGCAACGATTGTCTATCTCAATGAAACTAAGCCATGCCGTGTGGGGCCACCCAAGACAGATGGGTCATGGTGGAGAGGTCTAACAAAATGTGGTCCACTGGAGAAGGGCATAGCAAACCACTTCAGTATTCTTGCCTTGAGAACCCCATGAACAGTATGAAAAGGCAAAAAGATAGGACACTGAAAGATGAACTCCCCAGGTTAGTAAGTGCCCAATATGCTACTGGAGGACAGAGAGGCCTGGCGTTCTGCAATTCATGGGGTCGCAAAGAGTCGGACACAACTGAGCGACTGAACTGAACTGAAGCAATGATCTCCCTTGATTCTCAACTAAAGTGCTCTTGGGGCAGATGAGAAATTGGCGAGAAAGATCAGTTCTGCCAGGTAAAGGACCATTTTACTTTGAAATCAAATGTTTTATTCTGTGAAAGTCACTCAGTTGTGTCCGACTCTTTTATACAGTCCACGGAATTCTCCAGGCTAGAATACTGGAGTGGGTAGCCTTTCCCTTCTTCAGGGGATCTTCCCAACCTAGGGATCGAACCCAGGTCTCCCACATTGCGGGTGGATTCTTTACCAGCTAAGCCACAGGGGAAGCCCAAGAATACTGGAATGGGTAGCCTATTCTTTCTCCAGTGGATCTTCCCGACCCAAGAATCAAACTGGGGTCTCCTGCCTTGCAGGCAGATTCTTTACCAACTGAGCTATCAGGGAAGCCCAATGATTTCCCTTGATTCTCAACTAAAGTGCTCTTGGTGGAGATGAGAAATTGGTTACAAAGATCAGTTCTGCCAGGTAAAGGACTGTTTTATTCTGAGTCTTGGATGACTGGTTCAAAGAGGAAGCTGATTTCAAATCATACCATCCTTTCCACTTATTTACTTAAAGTTTTTAACTTCAGAATTTGCTGCACATAAATTCGTCCTATTTTCATGGTTGAGTTTTTTGGCAGAGGCTATTTCTTCTCCTGCCCTATCACATTACATTTCTTTCTGGTCAGTGGATTTTATTTAACTACCCAGAACTACATCTCAGTTCTCAAGACTGTTCTCTATCCCTCCAAACATCCTAGTAATAACAGTGCTTTTAGTCTATTATAATACAATGTGAAATCAGTATCTGTTTTCAAAGGAATTAGTAGACCTTCCAAGAAAGGTTATTTAACCAAGTAGTAGAAAGAGTAGAAAACTAAAGACTGTATGTTGAAGTCACGTTCGGGCTAAGTCTCATGCTTTGTTAATGTTCCTCCTAACATTTGCTCTGATCTCTCAATCACGGTTACACAGACTGCACACTTGGGGGAAAAGAGTATGTTCCTTAAAAAAATAACAGAATCAACTTTTTCCGCTAAGAACATAAATCCTGAGAACTGGGCAGAAAGTCTGAGACAAAATACTGTAATGAAATCCAGAGGAGTGGGTTATAGTGAAGACTGCCTTTCACAACCAGCCTAGTGAGACTTGACTTAGCTGCTTTATCACTGATCTCTCCATCCAATCATTCAGCTGCCCAGCCTGGTCACAGATACGTGTGCGTGTGTGCGCATGTGTGTGTGCGCGCGCGCGCGTGTGTGTGTGTGTGTATGTGCACTGTTGTGGCTGACTCTCTGTGACACAGATACGTGTGTGTGTGTGTGTGTGTGTGTGTGTGTGTGTGAGTGAGTATGTGCGCTGTTGTGGCTGACTCTCTGTGACCCCGTGAACTGTAGTCTGTCAGCCTCCTCTGTCCATGGGATTTCCAAGACAAGGATCCTGGGGTAGGTTGCCATTTCCTTCTCCAGGGGATCTTTCCGACCCAGGCATTGAACCTGCGTCTCTTGCACCTCCTGCATTGGCAGGTGGGTTTACCAGCTGAGCTACTGGGGAAGCCCCACAGATACATAGATTCCAAAGAAGCACAGACATGCAGGGAAGCCCCTATCCCAGTGCTGGAGACAGACAAGATACTGTTTATCCCTGAAGGAGATCACATACCACCAGGGGTCATACATCATTTTCCTCTTTCCATTTCTCAGCTCCCAACAGTCACCTTGCCTTGAAGGATAAGTGTACCCTCTCCCACACATTCCTCCCTGAGTTCCTGGCTCTGAGCATATACACTTACAAATGCAGAACAAGGAGATATGCATCTTTATCAGCAATTACTGAGAAGGAACATTAAAAAAAAATATTCAGTGGCATGAAAAGAAATATGTAGAAGGGGGAGAGGGAAATTACGTGGGGAGGGCCGATAAACATGCATGGCATGGATAAAAATGCAAAAGTGTATTATAATTTATTCATTAAATCCCACATGGGAGAACATTCTCTCAGAAACACCCAGCAGAGGGCTAAACTTCCAGGACATTCCTCTTTCCTGGCGGAGCTTTAAGCGTGTTGTCAGCGGGGTCCCAGGGTGCCTGGTGTTGGTCTTGCTACAATCCAGGGCTGCCCTCTTGCCCAGAGTGGTTTGTGTGGTTGGCTCAGATGGTGGTTCACAGAGACTTCCTGCACCCGGCTCCTGCCTGGGGTCCCAGGAGGCAGCACCTCTGGGCTCTGGGCCCCACTGTGTCTGGAAGCAGCTACGTGACCTTGAGCAAGTCTTTTGGCCTCCCTGGTCTTCAGCTTTTTCATTTCTCAGGAAAGTACTGACTTAGGTCATCCCTCAATCCCAAACTGGCAGTGAGGAAGCGGTAAGATGATCCACGGGAGAATGTTCTGAAAATGTCAGGTCAAACTCAAGTGCTTGATTCACTCTCACCCGAGGGAATTGATCCCCCCACAGCAGGCTTCTGCCCCTCACTCTTCGTTCCTACCCTCTCCCCAGTTTTCCTGCCCTTTCAGAGAGTCCTGTCTTATGTGCACCAGTGTCATGGCAGAAGCAGTCAGCACCTGGTAGGCATGGCCGCTGGATGAGCTCAAAGACTATTTCAGGGAAAGGGATGACTTCTAGTAATGAAGCCAACTGTCTCGGAGCTTGGAGGACCCCAGAGGAGACTCAGTCTTTACCAAGGGTCAGCGTCCACAAGCCTCAGCAGGGCAGGGACTCCTGACCTAACTGCTGCTCTCCAACCTGGGGTACTTGGGGTCTATGCTCAGAGGGACAGGGCAAAGCTTTCCACCAAAAGAGGACCACATGGGAATTAGCTTGAGGATTCCAGGAGCCACGGAGCCACGGAGACCCAAGAGCCCCACAGCTAGCCCTGAGATTTCCTGGTACTTCCAGCTCTTATCAGGAGTCAACTTGTCAGTGTGGTTCTCTTGTTGTTGTTTTTTTTAATTTTAATTTCCCACTGAATGCCTTGCTCTCTTGGACACAAGGACACGCAAGTAAATAAAGACACAGGTGCCCAGAGTTCTGCCACTCAACTTAGCAGGCAGGGCATGCTCACCTGCTTTGACCATTCCCCGCCCGCACTCCTAGGCCCTTATTAAGTATGTGGAGTCATTTAATTCCTCACCACAATGCTATGAGTGAGCCACTCTCAATTTGCTCATTTTATAAATGATAAATTTAGGGGCGCAGAGGGAAAGTGATATTCCTAGGTAGCACTAGAGGTAAAGAATCTGCCTGCCAGTGCAGGAGATGCAATTGACGTGGGTTCGATCCCTGGGTTGGGAAGATTCCCTGGAGAAGGAAATGGCAACTGACTCCAGTATTCTTGCCTGAAAAATCCCAAGGATAGAGGAGTCTGGGGGGCTACAGTCGGTGGGGTTGCAAAGAGTCGGACACGACTTAGTGCACACCCATACCACATGGGGAAAGGTAACCTGCCCAGGACCACAGGGTCTGGCTCCAGAGTCCACGTGAAACATCGCCTCTCAGGATGCCGGGGGAGAGAAGAAAGAGAGACCAAGGAAGAACTAGTTCTAACAAGAGCAGCAGAGACAAATCAGGAACTCCTGTGGGTGAAAGACTGAACAGCTTAGGACCTTGCCCATAGACTCGCAGCATCAGCCGCCGGTCCTGTGCCCAGGGGAGGAAGGCTTGCCCACGCCACCTCCCACACAGCACCAGCCGCTGGTCCCGTGTCTGGGGGTGAAGGCTTGTCCACGCCACCTCCCAGACTCCCTCAGGTGTTGTGTGGGCTCCTGCTGACTTGGAAGCTGTCAGTGAGCAGGCAGGCCTTGATAAGCATCTGCTGCTGTGAACATTCAGGCTCCTCTTTAAGAAAAGAAAAAAAAAAAAGAGCCCCATTTCCAGCAGCACATAAACCAAGGCAAAGATGACAGCATGGTCCCAGGATGGCCTCAGATCAGCTTTGAAATCTGTGAGCCCAATTGACTAGGACGTGTAGGTTGGGAGTGGAGAAACAAAGTCTCCAAATGCTCTGGGGGTGGCAGACTCAGACCTGTTTAGAGTTACTCACTGTCCAAACACATTCGGAAGTGTTTTGAGGCAGTTCAAGTGCCCTGAAACGCATCTACTGGTCAAGAGCACATCTAATAAACGTGAGCACTGGGAACTGTGCCGTAAGGATAGGTGAGTGGGGCTGTGAACACCGGCCCTGGGTTATTGTAGAAAGTGACAATTCTGCTTAGTACCTGATTCAAGATCCTCTGAAGGAGGAATGGCAACCCACTTCAGTACTGTTGCCTGGGAAACCCCATGGACCGAGGAGTCTGGCAGGCTCCAGTCCATGGGGTCGAAAGACAGTCAGACACGACCGAGTGGCTGAGCACGCACGCATACACTGATTCCAAGCAGTCCTTCCGGCCTCACTGTCTTCTACTCCCAGTCCCTCTCCCCATGGCCCCCCAAACCCACATTTAAATCCCAAGTCATTTTCTGAACTTCATGCTCTCTATTTCTGCTTGCTGAACTCCTGTTCTGATTATCCTTTAAACGCCTGTGAGATCTGTACTGATAACACCGCTTTCATTCTTAGATGCTGGTATTGGTGTGTCTTTCCCCTTATCACTCTAGCTAAGCGTTTCTCAATTGTCTGCTTCCAGTTTCTATAATAACTGCTGTCTTCTTTACTACTTCCTTCTTCTCATTTTATTTGTGTCCTTCTTTTTCTACGTTCTCATCGTGAAACCTAGGTCATTGAGGTTGGACCTTTCTTCTATTCTAATATAAGCATTTAAAATGATCAATTCCTCTCCAACCACTACTTTAGCTGAAACCCATAGATTTTGATACCTAGTACTCTTACTACCACTTAGTTAAAAATAATGTCAAATTTCCCTTGTAATTTCCTCTTTGATCCATATTTAGGAATCTGTTTAATTTCCAAATATGTGGGGTTTTCCTGGATGTCTCATTGCTGTTGATTTTTAATGAACTTCTAGCTTCACAGCCCCCCTCAGATACTGCCCCCCTTGACTCCCACCCTGGGATCTTCCTTTCCCTTGGGTCAGAATTAGACCATAAGCTTCATGAGGGCACGGGCCATGCCGCTTATTTATGCTGTGTCTCCAGTGATTAGGTCAGTGTCTGCTCCACATAATGTACTCAATAAATACTTCTCAAGCGATTGATGACTTCTTCTTGCGTACTTTCCAAGCCCTCTGTAACCGTCTATGTAACTGAACTCATTATCCAGGTTCAGGTTGGCCTCACCAAGGAAAGCTTAGGCATAGAAGGTCCTTGAATTTTATAGTCTCTCCATGGCTCAGTCTAGAGCTGACACGAGGAGGACTTTCATAAAGGACACATAAGCAATGGCTCTTTATAGGAAATCCTGATCTTCTAATATTGATGGGAGTGTCTGATGAGGCTCTGGATTTAAGGGACATTGACAGTATAACTGATGGCATATTTAACAGCAGACATTGGCTGGGAAAAAGTCAGTTTCTCCTGCTGCAATGAGATGCTTCTGCTGGTGATCAAAGGCAGCCACTCAGCTGCCCCCTTTCCACGACATCTAGGAAAATTAGAACCACATTTGTGTTTTTCTCAGTAACTTCCTTTAGCTTATAATACTTGAGAGTGTTTCTCAGCTTCTTTTATTGATTGATTGCTTTCTCTCAGATGGTGCTGTTTGGGGTCTCACAGTATCTGTGTTTTTTTGGTTGGTTTCCTCAGGTTCATTTACAAAGTTAGGTGGGATCAATCACAGGATCAACCACATAGGTGGTCAATTAAATTTCTCTGAACAGGACTGTCATCATTCCATTAGGGAGCTAATTAGAAGTTTCCTCTTCTGGTGGTTGGCGAGGAAAATGCAAACTTTCCCTCTGTGCAGGGGAATGGGATGGGAAGAGGGTGCTCTCGGGACAGAGGCGTAACTGAGAGGTGGGCCCGTCTGGCCTCTCACTTGGGAAGGTGCTCTGCCAGCCCCAGGCTGGGGCTCCATTAATTGGTTCCAGTGCTTCCTGCTTCCCTGAAGGTCTACATGTTTTCCCTCAGGCTGTTTAGAAAGGCTGAAAGGTTATCCTAGGCAAAGGGATGAGAATATTTGGGAGCAGAGAGAACCCTGAGAGCCAGGACAGCCCTGGGCTTCCCTGGTGGCTCAGCTGGTAAAGAACTGGCTTGCCAATGCAGGAGATGGGGGTTTGATCCCTAGGTCGGGAAGATCCCCTGGAGAAGGAAATGGCTATCCACTCCAGTATCCTTGCCTGGAGAATTCCACAGACAGAGTCCAGCGGGCTACAGTCCATGGGGTCGCAAGAGTCAGACGTAACTGGGTGCCTAAACCACTGCCACTCTCAGGACAACCCTGAGGGCTTAAACCAGGCTGCTCCAAGAGGAGAAGTGAGATCCAGTGAAAGGGCTGGGGACAGAAGGTCACTGAGAGAAAGGGACTCACTGAAGCTGAAGCGCTAGGGACACGAAGGCCTGGCTTATGGGAAAGGGTACCAGAGTGTGGAGGACAGAACAGAGCCGAGGAGCTGCGTGGCAAAGAAAACAAGAGAAACGAGGACAGTTCCAAGAAGGACAAGGTCGCAGATGGAGCAGAGATTCTGGTCAACAGGCTGCTGTCAGCCTGAGAGAGAACAAAGGTGCAGGCTGCCCTTGGAACCCCTGGGGCATTCTCTCCACCGGGCAGCTGAAGTGGAAGCAGCCAACCAACAACATTCCCGGGTGACTTCCCAGGCAGCACAGTGGTAAAGAATCCGCCTGCCAGTGCAGGAGATGCAAGAGACTCAGGTTGGATCCCTGGGTGGAGAAGATCTCCTGGAGTAGAAACCACTCCAGCATTCTTGCCTGAAATATTCCATAGACAGAGGAGCCTGGCGGGCTTCCGTCCATGGGGTTGCAAAGAGTCAGGCAAGACTGAGTAACTGAGCATGTGCGCGTGCACACACACACACAGAGTCACACATATGCACACACAACCAACAGGAAATGCCAGGTTTTGAAAACCAGCCCCTGTATGCCTATGTTGGCCCCCAGCACTCCTCAGCTTGGAGAGTTGGCATGGGGGCTTCTGGGGTGGTTCTCCAGCCCTCCAGGACAGGAAGCCTCCTGGATGAGATGCACAGGTGGTCTGGGACCCCAGCCCTAACTTCTTCTTTCCTTGCACAATGGCCCGCAGGGTGTAGCCTTTGTGTGATCTCCAGCGGCCCTTGGGAGGGAGAGTTCCCACGGCAACCCAGGAAGGAGCTCTGTGCCAAGTGGCAGGATTTGTGCGGACCACCAGGTCTTTCATCAGAGACCCCTGCCAGGGGCTTCCCTCTCTGAACATCACAGCCCCCGCCTCCCGTTTCCCACAACAAGCACCCAGGCTCCTCCTCATCCCTGTTTTAATGGTTAAAGACACGCACACCAAATGCTTCCTAATTACCACTTTCATGGCAGATGCAGTCATTTCCTTGGATTTTACTGCCATTAGTTTTCCTCACCGATTTATCCTTAGCTACTCTCCTTGAATCTTGCCTGCCTCCCCCGAGCCCTCTCCTCCTCGCTCCTCACGGCTTGTCAGCACGCCTCCAATCCCCGGGAGAGATGGAAAGCCTTGTAGAGCCCACTGCGCAAACACACATTCCTATTCATTTATCACATTTAGCATGCGCACTTCCACTCTCATCAAAACCGGCCCCAGCTCGCTAACTCATTTCCCTCTCCCAATTACAAATTAGTCCATTAGGCTGTCTGCAGTAGGCCCTCTGTTGCATCTTGGTAATGGCTTCTGAGATTTCCATCATAATCGTAATGGCTCCCCATGCAGCCATGAGGGCAGATGGAGGCCGCTAGTGGGTAATGAGGTATCACGCTACCAAAGGGCACAGCCCTGGGCTCATTATTTAGTCTTGGCTGTTTTGTGAAAACAACAAGAAAGGTAAAATGCTGAAGGGAACACTTTAGCATATTAAATTAACACTTCTGGAAAATTCTCTCTGTAAACATGCCATATTTTCCCTTTACGCAATGTCCCCTGTGCCAGAGCATACTATGGAGGGCTGGCTAGAAGAGGGGGTGTGGGAGGGGGGATGAGAAAAGAGGGAAGGAGAGGAAAGGAGGGGGATGGGAGAGAAATGAGTCAGAAAAAGAGGGGAAAAACAAGGTACTCGAGAACATTTCGCAGTGTGCTGGAGGTCTTCACTAGGCAGCCAGTATCCTCTCCCAGTGAGGCTCATACCCCTTCCCCATCCCCATCAGCGCAGGGCTGTGACCAGCAGCCAGCCTCACCTAATGACGCTCTGTCACTAAAAACCAGTTTGTCACCATGCCCACAAATGAAAGGCCCGGAGAGCAGACCAAGTACTATCGGCTGCAGACTTTAAGAGATGCTGTTCTCCAATTTTATTTTTTTAGAGAAAATACAAACATATATATATATATATATATAAAATCCATAGACCCAAAGCCACCCCCACCCCCACCCCCACCACCCCCGACAACAAAAACCTGATCTGAGTTGCTGTTATGCAGACACCTGCCAATAGGTAATGTTTATTAAGAGCTAACTTGGGCCTGGCTCTGTGCTAAGCAGGTCACACACATTACTACCAGGAGCTCACTCAGCCTTCACAAGGTCTCTCTGGGGCAGGGCTGGTGTTGACCACGAGTTCAAAGTGGTGGCTTTCCTGAGGGCACTGGAGGGACAAGAAGAGAATCCAGGCAGTGTTACTCCCCAACCCACCTCCTGAACCTCTGCTCCATTGCCAGGACATGCCAGTCCTCTTGGGGAGACTTGACAGCACCTGTCCCTTCCAGTGCTGACCCTCCCTAGGCCCCAGGGGCACTAACCTTACCACCTCTGACCCCCAGCCCCCCACCCAAACCTCCTGCACATTTGTGGGAAGGTTCCCTGGACAGAGGCCCACTTCTGATTTAACAGCATTTTCCCTTGATGTTATCAATTCTTGCAGAACTGATAGAAATGATAGGACAGTTTATCCTTGAGTTCCCCAGCCCCAAGTCCTCCAGCCTTAGCAGGTTATTGCTTCCAGACATGGCAGCCTCTGGAGGCTGGTCCTTCATCTTTCATGCAGAGTTGATTCAGATTCCTTGGAATCTGTCAATGTCTCCTTCCTCCAGGTGTCAGCATCCTCTCCACACAGGAATGACAGCAACTATAAATGCCACTGTGAGGGAAATGCCACGGGAACAAACAGGCCTTCTCATCTGAGCCAATCCTGGCAGAGGTGATGAGCCCACTGTGGTTTTGAGGAAACACAGGTGTGAGTCTCAAGGAACCAGAGGTACTTCTACTGATAAAAGTGCCATAAATAATAACACAGTGGACCTATTTCCGAAAGCCTTTCTTTCCTGCTTTCAAAAGAGTCATCCTAAACCATTCCTGAAATGCCTGAGGTTGATCCAAAACCGATCATCCCATTCTGTTCTTTATTGGCTCTTAAATCCACGACCGCACTGCTTCCCTCTGAAGGGCTGGAAGCGCTTTCTCATCCATTATCTCATTCATCCCCACAATGACACTGTGAGCTAAGGAGGGGAGGCTGTAATTATCCCCAGGACTCAGAAGAGGGAGGTAACTGGCTTGTCTAAGAGCCAGAATGAAAGCAGAGTCCCTGATTCCCAGTCGGGGGCTCACCTGCCCACCCCACAACCCCCCTTGTGGCTCTGCAGCTCCAGAAGGCCATGGATGCTCTTCCAAATAACACTTCTGCCCCAATCCTGCTCTGGTAACAAAACATAAGGTCAGTTTAGTAAAGCCTGACTTCTAAGAATCAGGAAATGGCCCAAACCTAGGGTTCAGGATGGGTCTGGTTGTCAGTAGAATGGGGAACCCTTCGACTTTGCTAGGCTGTAGAATACAAATTTATGAGCTGTTTTTGTTAAATTCCGATATGGATTTTTGAAAACGAAAAGGATGGATGGGTAGATGGCAGCAAGATGTTTAATCAATGTCATAAAATATAACATTCATTGGGCTTCTAAAATGAAATTAATAATCTGTGTAGAAGTATCATTAGGAGATAAGTGACATTTCAGGCTTTGATTTGTAACTTGCAACAAATCTCACTTCCATATAATTTAAGCATTTTTAGGGATATCCATCTTTATTAAAAAATACCCAAACCTTTACCCCTCTGCTTCACTATCAAGCCTTTCTTTCCCTCCAGGACCCAGCACTAAATAAAAAAAGGATACATTATCATATACACGCTTTAAATTAATGAAGACAGAAATATCATATTTAAATTAAATCAGGGATTTCTCACTTGCTGCTTATCAGGGGAACTTAGCTATCTTTAATAAGTTTTTTTTCTTCTCTTTTTATCTGAGACTTGGGGCTTGATCTGGCTCTACCTGAATGGATTAGACATCTCACTTTCACTCAGAAGGCTAAAGCAAGATATAGAGAGAAATGCCGTTCTCCTACATAAATTCTAGCACCATAAAATAATGTTTCAGAGCTGGAAGGGACCTTAAAATCACCTAGCCTTAGCTCTTCATTTTACAGATGAGGAAACTGGGTCCAGGGAGAGCGCAGGCCAGGCTTGGAACCAAGCTGTTTAACCAGCGAGGCTTTTCCCCTTCTTCTGCAAATCAACAATGAAGGGCGGAAGTGAACGCCGGAAGTCATGGGCATTTGGAGTCTGCTTTCTTTTCTTTTTGTCTTACTTTGGTTTATTCTGGAAGAGGTAAGTAGAGGAGCAAGTGACGTGTTGTCACATAACCAAATGACAACAAGGAGAGTAACGGTTCATGTGCATCATGCTCAAAGGTCAACATGACAGGTTTATCTTAATCAAACAGTCCTTTGCTTTCCACACAAGTGTAGGTAGGGGGCTTGAAAGGCGGGGGGGGGGGGGGGAGGGGTGCTTTCTGGATAAATGAGAACACATAGGGAAAAAAATATACCCTTTCAGGGAAGGGACAGTTAGGGAGTTTGGGATGGTCATGTTCACACTGCTATATTTAGAATAGACAACCAACAAGGACCTACTGTATAGCACAGGGAACTCTGCTCAAAGTTATGTGGCAGCCTGGACGGGAGGGAGATTTGGGGGGAGAATGGATACATGTGCCAACAAAGGTCGTTATAGTCAAAGCTACAGTTTTTCCAGTAGTCATGTATGGATGTGAGAGTTGGAACATAAAGAAGGCTGAGTGCCGAAGAACTGATGCTTTAAAACTGTGGTGCTGGAGAAGACTCTTGAGTCCCTTGGACAGGAAGGAAATCAAACAAGTCCATCCTAAAGGAACTCAACCCTGAATATTCATTGGAAGGACTGATGTTGAAGCTCCAATACTTTGGCCACCTTATGCAAAGAGCCAACTCATTGGAAATGACCTTGATGCTGGGAAAGATTGAGGGCAGGAGGAGAAAGGAGCAACAGAGGTTAAGATGGTTGGATGGCATCAATGACTCCATGAACATGAGTTTGAACAAACTCTGGGAGACAGTGAAGGACAGGGAAGCCTGGTGTGATGCAATTCATGGGGTGGCAAAGAGTCGGACATGATTTAGCAACTGAACAACAACGTGTATGGCTGAGTTGCTTTGCTGTTCACCTGAAAATATCACAACATAGTTAAATGGCTATACCCCAGTACAAAATAAAAAGTCCAAAAAACATGTAAAATATTAAAAAATATTCCTGGTCATAGCTGCCTTATTAAGAAATAGCTGGCTGCAAGGATTCCCAAGTCTTAGAGCCCCAGATGACCTGCCATCTGTCCCGAGTCCCTCTAGACTGGTCCCCAATCCCTCTGTCAATGTTTCCTGACATGCACACCAAGAAGGGACCGTGCAACTTCATAGAAAAGTATTCATTAAAAAAACAACAGAAAATGGACTACCCTAGTGGGCTACTGGCTAAGGGGCTCAGGTTCGATCCCTGGTCAGGGAACTAGATCCCACATGTCACAACTAAGAGTTGGCATGCTGTAACTAAAGATCCCGAGGGCTGCAAGTAAGACCTGGTGCAGCCAAATAAACATTTTTTAAAACACAACAGAAAAACAGATCACATATGACATACTTCAATTTGTGAGTTCTGCATAGTTATCCTTCTCAGAATAGAAATAAATATAATTCTACACTTAAGAATAGGCTTCCTTGGTGGCTAAGACAGTAAAGAATGCAGGAGACCCAGGTTCAATCCCTGGGTTGGGACGATCCCCTGGAGAAGGATGTGGTAACTCACTCCAGTATTCTTGCCTGAGAAATCCCATGGACAGAGGAGCCTGGTGGGCTACCGTCCATGGGTCAGAAAGAGTCAGACATGACTGTGTCACTAAGCATGCATGCACACTGATGAATGTGCATTAGAGGCATCTCTCTTTCTCTCTTCCTCCCCACCTACCTATTTACCTACTTGTCCCTCTGTCTGTCTGCCTGCCTCCCTCCCTCATGCCATTTCAGACAACTGGGGGAAATAAAGCAGCCATGGAAGGGAACACAATAATGTTGTTTACTTAAAATAGCCTGTTTTCCAGGATAAAGCTTCACTCAGCATCCATTTAGACTTTGAGAAGAGAATAACACAAATTATGGGGACAGTTTATAATGCGCACCTCTGTAAACACACTTTTCAGAGTCAAGAAGGTCCCATCTTTAAGCCACCTGTAGATCCTTCCACACCCTCACCCCTAACATATTCTGATCCTTTGTCCAAGCAGCAATGTTAACGCTTGCAGGGTCAGGGCTGGGGCCCTGGGCACCCCTTGACACAAAAGAGGAAGGGATCTGGTAAAACAGCAGATGTCCAAATGTCCAGGAGCTCTTTTAGGGCTGTGTGAAGATGTGAAACTGATTTTTATGACTTCAAGAGCGTTTGTGTGACTTCCGTTCATATTCTTTCTGCTTCTACCCTTCTCCCTGCCTCAAGTTCTTTCCCCTTCCTTGACCTCTAAGATCTGCCCTTAACTCAGATCTTCCCTCCCTTTTAGACGTACTGAGGGCGGATCAGCAAGTTAGGTGGTGGGTAGGACCACCAGAAGCTTGTGTGAGAGAAATGGCGGCAGAAGGTCCCTGCGCCCTCTCGGCTTCGTCCTCCAGAGGTCTTGGGGAGGAACATTTGACGTGTCTCAGGAACATTTCCTCCTAAACCCCTGAAATTTCATTACAATCATTTATCTTCAAAGAAATCAAAACCCACCCCCCTGCCCCCTCCCATGGAAAGGTTAGGTCTTTGCTCAAGCCCACGGACTTTAACCTCATAAATATTCCCAGCTATAAGATCTTATTAAGAAGGTATGTCTCCCAGGAGCATAAAACCATCAAGCTGTAAATTTTATTTAATTTCCCATGAGATCTTATGGCCTCATACATATAATTAGAGTGCAGTATAGAGCACTTTTTTGTGTTTTGTCAATAAATCACCAGGGAACAATCAACGTTTAAGAGGACAAGCTTTAATGATTTTTCAGACCCCTAAGCAGTCGTGCCTCCACAATGGCAAGCCAGTCTTTAACCTCATCTAACTAGGACTGTGGACTGTGGCGTCAGATAGGACCCCAAACACTTAATCCTATTAGATTCCCCGGCCCAGACAATCATGGCAGAACACCCAAGGGACGTATTGATTTTGATGTGGCCGACAGAGGAGACAAGTTGACCTACTGACAGTGCTTTATTAAGTGTTTACAAATTAAATATCTGAAGGTCTGCGACAGGCCCAGTGCAGTTAAATGGGCCACAGTGAGGAGTGTGAACTGGACCCAAAGGGATACTGCATGGAGTGTGAGAGCCGCTTGGGGGAATGGCTGGGCAGGCCCTACTCCCTCCAATTCAGTTCTGGAAAGTCAGAAGGCTGCAAGAGCAATTCCAGATGCACAGTTTGCTGTTATTGTCGAGCTTGCTCTGATTGAAAGCCCATCGTGTGACATTTACTCAAGTTCTAAGAGGCTGATCTGATGAAAGAGCTAACTGCTAACTTCCGTGTCCCTCAGTCAGGGCTCCAGAAGAAAGGATTCTTCTTTGGGTTGTTCCTCACATGTGCTTTCTAAACAAATCCACAATCTGGTGGGCACAGAAGCTCTGAGCCCGCAGTTTTATATTGATATGTGGTTTAAAAGTTGAACCAGCTTCACTAATTTCCTTGCATTCCTTCCCTGCTCAAAAATATTTAAGAGGCCCCCGATGTTGTAGGCAGGCATTCAACACTTGTCATGGTCCACCCTGGGCGTGCCCTCCGTGGTGTTCTTCAGTGTGACTCCGGGATTCCCCTAGACATGTCTCAGAGCTGTCAAATGTGCATGGTGCTAACTGGTGGTATGCACATGCTGCCACCCCAGCGGCCCAAATCCTACCAACCTTTGAGCCTGCTTCAATGTCTCCTTCTCCTTGAACTCGTCCCTAATCAGCCTGGAAATGACGTTCTCTGAGCTCCTCCACGCTCATTGTTTCCTGGCAGCCCACCATGTTTTCCTCGGTCTGTCTAACTTCCCACCTAGACCAAGTTCCTCCGCCTCTCTACTTTCACAAGGAGTCCCAGACATGGGGTCCCAGCACAGAACAAGGAAGGCTGTGGACTGACCGACTCAAGGACCAGCTCATCAGGTGGTCCTCGGGCGTAAGGAGCTTCTTGGGGTTGGTCTTGATCACCTGCGTCATCCGAGGATGCTCAGGAATGAAGATGCAAAGAAGACTAAGTGGGCCTCCCTGCTGGCTTGGTTCAGACAGTCTTTCGTCCAAAGTGACAAGACGGGACTGAAATTAGGTGAGTCTTAAGGACTTGTTTTGTTCTGTGAATTTATGATCTGTCAAAACACGCATCCAAGGGTACAGCCAACCATCTTGACAAAGGCACATATCTTGTTATTTTATCATTTTTTCTGAGCTATTTCTACCTTAAAGTTCTGAATGACCCTTAAAATAGTACATGTGTTACCTTATGTGCAACTCAGTGTGCCTGACGGCCTGTATCTCTCTCCCTCTCTCTCTCTCACACACACACAGAGTGAACATTTCTGTTTTACTTATTTTTTTCTTGATCTCACTCTAGAGAGATCCATTCCAACAGAGCAATGGAGGCTAAAGTCAACTGAAGTGAGAGAGAGATTTCTCAAGATAACCTGGCCTGTTGCCTTCCTGCAAACAATTCAATCTCCTGCTGAAGTGTTTTCAGGCAGTCGATGCTATACTCTGTCTCAGACATCACAATTTGTCTTTTTTTTTTTTTTCCTGAGGCAAATTGGTATTTACTGTGGTACCTGGCACACGGGAAGGCCTCAAAAAAAGTGAGCTGCTATTATTTTTATCATCTTCATGACATCTTTCTTTCCTGTGTTTCCCTTTCACCCTCTTCTCTCTTGGTTTCTATAGGCCTGGGGTTTTTCAAAGTGATCTCCAAGATGTTGACTTCGGGTTAGCACAGGGGGGAGGGCGTGCTCCGGGCCCGCAAACACGCACCTCTCTTTATAGATTAGGCTTCTGTCCCCGTCACAGGTCCCAGAGAAACAGACAAACAGCCTACCAGGTAAAAAGAGTTTGAAAACCATTGCCCTAGGCCGGTGTCTAGTCTTTGGCATCATTCTTTTCAAGTACTAAATGACCAAAGAGTCATATGGTAAAAAATGATTTATGCAGGTGAACTGAAAATCAATCTACGTTACAGAGGAAGAGCTATTCAATGTATCATTATTAATGTCTGCTCCCCTTCCCCGCACATCTGGGCTGCTTGCAGAAGGCAGGGCTGCGGCTGACATTGCTGACTTGGGGGAAATGGTATGTGTAGGACATATTTGGGGCTGTCTGGGGAGAAAGGCCAGTGCTTACTGTCCTTAAGAAAAGCTCCATGCCTTCAAGTATGCCCCTGAAGGGTCAGGGCGGTACTAGGTTTCAGAATCAAGCTCCATATAACAAATGACTGCAAATGGCCTTTCCCCCATCTTACACTGCAGTAATTCATAAAGCCCTCCAAGGGGATTTTTATGGCTTTATATTAATGTTCATTTAGGAAAGAAGTGAAAAGGGCATCGCCAAGATTTTAAAAAATCATTAAAGAGGTTCCTTACTTGGGTTAATAGTGATACCATAGCACAAAAAAAATACACTGATATATCATAAAAATTGTTCTAAGATACTATTTTTTCATCATTTTTATATGACCTCCTTTTCTGTCTGCACTTAAACTATGGAGATAAAAAAGTAGACTGGGTAATTAAATTTTCTCTTCATTTTCATCTTATTTCAATAAATATTAATCAAGTATTTATAATAAGCCAAATACTCTGTTAAGGGTCTGGTGAAATCATATCTAATCTCTACTTTCAAGGAGCTCAACATGTGTAAATTCATTTAAAAAAATAAAACAACTGAAATTCATAATTATTTGTGTATGTGTCATCTCTAATGATGATCTTATCCATGGTGACTTTAATTTGACTTGAAGAGTTTTGCAGCCAGTTTGATATTTAAAAACACTAGAGTAAAGGCAAAAAACAAGTAAGGACCACCAACAATAGGCATGGTACCCTCTATGTTGGAGTAGGACATTAAGGACTTGTGAGAGATTTAGAAGAAGTAGTTATGATCTCTTTTTATTCTGTTACAAATAGTTTCTAATTTTCCTTGTTATGGCTTCTTAGATGCACTCATCATTTAAAAGTGGACATTTAATTTCCAAATACATGGCATTTTGTTTAAAGTATCTTTAATATTAATTTCTCATTTTGATACTAATTTATCATTTAAATGCTTTCTTCTCTGCAATCACCCTCTGGTTTTTTTTTTTTTTTTTTCAGTTTAACTTTACTGAGGCTTTCAATGGCTAAGTCTTAAGATCTCTCCTGGTAAATGTCACACTGCACTTGAAAATATGTGGGGTATTTTCAAATATCTTTTGATACTGATTTCTAACCTAATTGCAAAGTGTTAAGAGAACAGACTCTGTGTGATTTCAATACCTTTAAGACCATGTAATTTTTGCACCTTGTTTTCTGTCCCTGGATATATTCTAGTGTCTCCTAGTTTACAATCTATAGGAACTTGAACAGAATTTGTATCCTACTACTGTGTCAAAATTGTATAAATCTTAATTATGTTGAATTGGTTCATGTGCTTTTCAGGCCTACTATATTCTTCTACTTCTTTGTATATTTATTCTATTAATTTTTGAGAGTTTGATATTGAAACTCCAACTGAAAATCTTAACTTGGGACTTCCCGGGTGGCTCAGATGGTAAAGAATCTGCCTGCAGATTCTGCCTGTGGGAGACCCAGGTTGGATCCCTGGGTCAGGAAGATCCCCTGGAGAAGGAAATGGCAACCCACTCCAGTATTCTTGTGGGATAAATCCATGGACAGTACAGTCCACGGGGTCGCAAAGGGTCTCTACTTAAAAAAATAATTGCAAAATATAGTGGAACTATGTGTAACTTTTTTCTGTATTTTCCAAGTCTCCTGCAAATGTGTTATATTTACATAATTTAAAAATTAAAAATTAAAAAAGAAATTATGGTCTTAAAGAGGATGGAAGGGGTGGGGGAAAGGATATATAGGGTTGGATGGATTGAGTCAATTTAAAAGGAAAGGAGAGAGTCAGGGGAAGCGCCTCTGGGTGGTGGTTTTCTGAGAAGGCTCCTGACAGTGGCATGAGGAGGCACCAGTCATTCATTACTGGCGGTGAATTATCTATCACCCCTGGAACATATGATAGTATCCGCCAAAGAAAGCACACCTGCCAAAGCAAGCCATCTAACGCGAGGCTTCCCTGCCCGGAGAGCAGCTCTGCTAGTGTGATGTCAGAATGAAGACTCTATTAGAAGGATACACAGAAACTTAGCAGCGGTTATTTCTGGGTGGTGGAATTGTCAGTGATCTTTATTTTCTTCTCTGTACTTAGCTTGATTTTTGATATTGAAACTGTCTTACTTTCATAACAGAAAAGCAATGCCTGTTATTTTTCAAAAAGGTAACAATCAGAACAAAAAAAGGAAGAAAGGAAATCAGACTGGGTCTGCAGAGCAGTCTGAGTCATAACAGCATCCTTTCAAATAAAGGCTGCCCTTCTCACACACTCAACTCTGTTCCTTGGGATGGTCACAGCAACACTCCCCGCAGGACTGCTGGGGACATGCTTGCTATTCTATTGAGGACCAGGACCAAGTCTCAGGGATTCTCAAGCTGTGGGGTAGCAGCTGTCAGACACTTGGGCCATCACTGCCCACCGGGGTCAAGATCAGGGGCAGGTGAAATGACAGTCATTTCCCAGTGACAACACATCTCTGGTGGTTGGGAGGGTGGTATGCTTATTATTTCGCTATTTCATTGTTTCTAAGCTTGGGAAGGGAAGTAAACTTGTGGATTGCCGATATGTATCAAGGATGGAGGCCTTTTAATCATATTATTGTCAAATCACAAAACTCTCCCAAGTACTTAAAGTCTGTTAATGACCCTAGATTTAATCTATATTCTTACCCAGCTTGCACAAACCTATAAATAGGCTCATCTTGGGGTTATTGCTGTTAGAAATTAATTATGGAAATGTGGACCAAATCAGGTACGTGCTGGCAGAGTAATGGGAGGGCAGTGATCCGCGGAGCAGAGGGCGAGTCCGAGAATGCCCTCTGTGAGAAGTTCACCGCCTCTGGCCAGGTTCCATCCACCCCCCGGTGAGCTTAACCTTGAAGAAGACACTCAAAGTTAGTTTCTTCATAAAGTGACTTCAGGGTGTGAGTTTCTCTCCACAAAACCTGCCTGTCATTTCTTCTCCCTCCCTGGGGACAGGCAGACACATTTGGTATGTCTGTCTGTCTTTCAGCGGGAAGATGAGATGTTAGAACTCATCTACATGATGGCTGTGTCACCGCCCCTCACAGATCCTGCTGCTGGAAACGGAAAAGGATGCCTGAGAAAGGAAGAGCTGGGCAAAAACTGACTCAATTAAAAGGAATGTTTTCCACAAGAGAGGATGGTACAGTTCTCTTAAGGCCTGGGGCCAGTCTGGAACTGTCCAAGGGTGCTAGGAGGTCAAAACAGAGTGTATGTGGCAATTTCTTTCTATAGGTCAAAGCAGCTAAATTTTATCCAAACAGAATATCCTCTGCGACTTTACGCATGTGTGTGTGTGCTCAGTTGCTAAGTTGTGTCCGACTCTTCATGACATTATGGGCTTTAGACCACTAGGCTCCTCTGTCCATGGGATCTGCCAGGCAAGAATGCTGAAGTGGGTTGCCATTTCCTTCTCCACGGCCTCTTACTGATCCAGGGATCGAACACGCATCTCCTGCATTGGCAAGTGGATTCTTTACCACTGAGCCACCAGGGAAGCCCTAGAACTTACTAGGAACTCAGAAAAGACCTGGAAAACTCCCTGAAGGAAGGGAGAGGCTATTTCAGCTTGCTTAAATTGCTCCCTTTTGGGGAAGAAATCTGGGGTCTCCGGCTCTGAATGTAAACTCAAGTTCTAGGCTCAGGAAGGGATATAATCAAACGCTCACAGGCAATACTTCCTGACCAGTTGTCATATTCTCCACAACTGGGGAAGGTGGATAATTAGGTATTAAATATCAGAAATTATAAATGCCTGGCCATTCTTTAGCAAATACTCCTTTGCAAAGTGTTTAATTCTATCTTTGATAAAAATTTCAGCAGAAGGCTTCCTTTGGTGGCTTGGAAGTTATTTTCTACACAACAGAGGTTTTGCAGATGATAATAGAGGCAACATTTAAGGGGGAAAAGGGGGAAAAAAAATCTCGCAATGACCACAGTTACTGAGTTCTATCAGGCACTGGTGTTCACACTCACCATAATCAATCATTACATTAAATTTCTGAGATAGGCATTACCGTGCTCGTCTTACCAGTGAGAAAATAGGCTCTAAGAAGTTAACTAAGAAGGCTACCAAGCTTTTAAGTGCTAGAGTCAGAATCTAAACCCAAGTCTTGTTCCTACAGGGATAGTTTAATGGTAATACAGGTGGACACACGGTAGTCTGAGCACGTTGGAAGATCATTTACTCTGGCCTTCTGACCTCATGAAGATGAACACTTAAACCAGATAACAATCTCACCTCCACTTTAAAATCTCTGAAACAATCCACTCAGCACAGGCCTTAAGAAAACTTACCTGTACTTTTATGACATTGTAACAAACTACCAGCATGCGAGGACTCTAATTTACTCATGCGTCAAGAGACGGATTGTCTTTGGACAATTCCTTTCTGGTTCAAACAGCAACTGTTATCACTGCTCAAAAGGCTCTTTGTCTGTGGTCTTGTTTAATAATAGCGGGCAGTATGGTTAACTTCCTCAATCCATTTATAGGGTTGGCATCAAGCAGGGCACAGGGCAGTGAGTCAGAAGTGAGGGGAGAGGGCGAGTCACAGAGACACCGTTTGGCTCTCACCGTGGGGCATACAAGCCTGTCTGAATCCCAGTCCTCCTCACCCCCACCCTCGAACAAATCACAGCCTCACTCCCTAGACAAAGGAACTAGACTGATAGAGTCTAGTGCCCTCTGCCTTCCAGAGGTTTCTGGGGATGGGCAAGAACACAGGCAAACTGGGCTTCCCTGGTGGGCCCGTGGCTAAGAATGCACCAGGCAATGCAGGAGACTCGGGTTCAATTCCTGGTCTGGGAACTAAGATCCTACATGCCTGAGGGGCTACTGAGCCCTTGAGAGCCCGTGTGCCACAATGAAAGGTCCCTCATGACATCACACAAAAAACTAAGACCTGATGCAGCCAAAGAAACAAATATTTTTCTTAAAAACGGTTAAAAGAAAGAACATACGCAAACTTTCGTGATCAGCATCATGGGCCCTTATCCTTTTTTGGACACAGATCCTCCCCCATGGAGGGCTTCCCTGGTGGCTCAGATGGTAAAGAATCTGCCTGCAGTGCGGAAAACATGGGTTCAATCCCTGGGTTGGGAAGATTCCCCTGGAGAAGGGAATGGCTACCCACTTGAGTATTCTTGTCTGGAGAATTTCAAGGACAGAGGAGCCTGGCGGGCTACAGTCAATGGCATCAGAAATAGTGGGACACGAGTGATTAACACACACACACACACACACACACACACAGACACACACCTATATGGAACCGAATTATAAGTTGACTTTTCCTGTAGTTTTGTCATCTCCTCTTTATTCTCCTTAGGCTATACATTCCTGTAGAGAGCCTCATTCACACTCCCTGGGCCCCTGGGAGGATTCAGCACAGCGATCTACCCACTGGCAGCCTCTTTCTTTTCAAATGGACTTAGCAGAAATGCTAAGCACTGTGTGTGAGGCACAGCGGGGAGAATTAACAAAGTTGTAAAGAAGTAGAAGATGTGCTCCCAGCCATTCAGGTCCTTAGACAGCGCTTGGGACACTAGGGTGAAAAGCACTAACTAGAAATAAAAGAAGTCGATGTTATCAAGGAAAAAAAAAAAAAAGAGTGCAGAGAAATGCTATGATTTGATAAAGACAGGAGAGATCATTCCTCCTAGGGGCACTTCACTGGGGAGGCAGAACCTGAGCTGAGCGTGAAGGATAGAAAAGATTGGATCCAATCATATATGCCCAGTGGAGGTCTGTCTAGTGAAAGCTATAGTTTTTCCAGTAGTCGTATACGGATGTGAGAGTTATACCATCAAGGCTGAGTGCTGAAGAACCGATGGTTTCAAACTGTGGTGCTGGAGAAGATTCTTTTTTTTTTTTTTATAAATTTATTTATTTTAGTTGGGGGCTAATTACTTTACAATATTGTAATAGTTTTTGCCATACATTGACATGAATCAGCCATGGGTCTACATGTGTTCCCCTTCCTGGACCCCCCACCCACCTCCCTCCCCATCCCATCCCTCTGGGTCATCCCATTGCCCTGGCCCTGAGCCTTTGTCTCATGCATCGAACATGGAATGGTGTTCTGTTTCACATATGATAATATACATGTTTCAATGCTATTCTCCCAGAACGTCCCACCCTCACTTTCTCCCTCAGAGTCCATAAAATTGTTCTATGCATCTGTGTCTCTTATTCTGTCTCGCATATAGGGTTATCGTTACCATCTTTCAAATTCCATATATATGCATTAGTATACTGTATTGTTGTTTTTCTTTCTGGCTTACTTCACTCTGTATAATGGGCTCCAGTTTCATCCATCTCAGTAGAACCGATTCAAATGTATTTTTTTAATTGGAGAAGATTCTTAAAGAGTCCCTTGGAAAGCAAGGAGATCAAACCAGTCAACCCTAAAGGAAATCAACCTTCAATGCTCACTGGAAGGACTGATGCTGAAGCTGAAGCTCCAATACTTGGGCCACCTGCTGTGAAGAATTGACTCACTGGAAAAGTCCCTGATGCTGGGGAAGGTTCAGGGCAGGAGGAGAAGGGGATGACAGAGGATCAGATGGTTGGATGGCATCATTGACTCAATGGATTTGAGTTTAAGCAAGCTTTGGGAGTTGGTGATAGACAGGGAAGCCTGGTGTGCTGCAATTCATAGGGTTCACAAAGAGTCAGAGGCAACTTAGCAACCAAACAACAAACCACTGCAGAACATGTGTTAATATTAAACCAGCTCCCCTCCTCCACAGCTGAAGAGTGTGCACACTAGGGATAGGTAAGGTTTGTCTGCCTCAAAGAAAAACCTGGTAACTTGCTATCTGGCCAAGGGGCAGCAGATAGTGTGTACAGGAGGCCCTCCATATACCACACTCCACACATGCATGGCCTCTAGATGGAGATTCCAGGGGCTTAAGGCCTGCCGCTTACATCTTCAGAAAGAGAATAACAAACGAACAAAAAAGCACAGAGAGAGATCACTGCCCTCGGGGGTAACCTGATTCAAAGAAGTGACAGGCTCCATTTCAGTGGAGATGGAGACAGGCCCCCAGATCTCCCTGAAGGACTTGGAGCCAGACCTGGACTGAAGGAAAGGAAAACATCTCGTTTCCTGATCAACAGCTTCTGCCATAAAGTGCTTTAAGATCTGTTTCCTGGTTCCCCACAGTGCGTCCCAATTAAATGGGTTTTCCTGCACGAGTTCTGACATCTCTGGGGACGTCATTGACTGAGAGGCCATAGCTACAGGCAATAAAATCAAGATCATGAACAAGGGCTTAAACTTGACTGCCCACCCTGAACGGTGCCTCCTCTAAACATGATGAATAAACGAGGTAAACAGAAGGGAGCTTTCCATGACACACGGGTGGTTATACTCACACAACCCTTATCACAAAAGGAACTATAGAGCCTTTCCAATCCACGCTTTTGACGGATGTGTAGTGGGCCCTAAATGCTGAAAGGATGTTTAGGGGGTGGTATTCTAAGTCAAAGAGAAAGAAAACTTCTGTCTTCTCTGAGAGACTCTGGGATCTGTCCTGGGAAGCAATAGGACGCGACCAAGGGACTCCCAGGAGGCCAGGCTTCCAAGTGGTAGCTGCTGCGAGGCCAGAACACCAAAGGGGGAGGCCGCCCCGTTGGGGCCCCACAATGAAAGGGAGTAAATTTTATCTCCTAATCACGTTAGCCTCTGTGAGAATTCTTCAGCTCACAGCCTTTGGATCAGTCTTATTTCAATGCTCCAGCCTGTTTGCTGTGGCACTGTTGGTAATTAAAGGAGCTTTGGATGCCAGAGTGCCAAGGGGTCTGGAGGGTCCCCCGAACCCAGTTTGGAATGTGGCTGCTGACTTCTAAGGGGTCGTCAGGGCCAAGGTGAATCCGTGGGCACAAGTGTCTGCGCTTGAAGGCTGAGGTGCTTTTAAACATACGGACATCTTTCTCCTCTTGCCCTGCTGGGAGAAGCGGTATGATTCTATCACGGGAGCCAGCAAATTTCCTTGAAATATGGGAGCTGGTAACACAGGGGCCCTCGGCCTTGAGAAACATGACTGTGCCTGATACATTAGACACAAGACAGCTGATGGGCTAGAATTGGGTTTGTCCCGGCAAATTTTATGCTTTGACTTTTGTGGAAAGAAGATCTTCACCTAAAAAAAAAAGCATCGCTTGAAGGGCTGCCCTCCTGAGGAAGTAAAAAAATTACACCTTCTGGGCTGAGAATGCTCTAGGAGGAAAGGGTGGGCGTGCTCTGTGTGGCGCCGTGACGTGGAAGGTACCTGGAGACCCAGCCTCCCGGCAGGATGTGAGCAGCCTGGACGTATTCTCTCCAGCCACTCGGGGTCACGCCGTTTCATTAAAATCTAAACACAGCATCACCTTCCTGTGATGCCCTTGGTTTCGTGCTCTCAAAACCAGAATCAGGACGAAATCGGCACCCAGACCGACTTCCAGAGGCCGCGGAAACTGACAGAGCTAGTATTTTGCAGTGACCTGCTGAGGAATGACTGCTCATAAACAGAGAGGGGATTTGCTAACTATGCAGGTTTGCTGCCAGGCCGTTATGGCTTATTTAAAACAGGCCAACGTGGACTCTGGTTACATGCTGAAATTCATAAAGCTTTTGAAGACGTTATGTCCATTTTATAAAACTGGAATGTCTGTGTACAGTATATTTTAAAGACTTTCAGATATTAAGCGTTTCACACAGGCTGTGAAAAACGTTGGACTCTCCCCACCCCCCCCACCCCCGCCCCCCGTTCCCATCTTCCCCATCTCAGCATCAGATGTTATTTGGGGATAATGAAAACCAGAGAAGTCTTCGCCTGAATAACTAGGTTGTCTAACTGCATTACGGGAAAATGAAAGATCAGACTGTGATTGCAAAGGGCCAACTTAACAGCTACAGGGCCTTGGGAAGGACATACATCTTGTAACCAGCCAAGTTTACTGATGTAGACCCTTGATACCTCAGTCAGTGCCATGGCTCTGGTGAGAGAAATTTAATTTCTCTCCGCGGAGCTCCGCAAGGATGGGATTCAACTGGAGGGGTTAAACTTAACATGAAACAAGGATCTGAGGTATTTTCGGTGACGTCTAATCCAATCAGAGATGACAGAAGGGGTAAGAACAGGAGCTGGCCAGACCTCAGAAACTAATGTCTTTCTCCGAATACCGTCTGTTTCTACTTACAGATATATTACCCTAAAAATGCAGACTGGTGTGTTGAAATCTTGATTATGGATGGTGAGTTTCCCAAAACCTTTTAAACAAAGCTTGCCTCATTGTAGCTAACAAATACGTTTTTAGTGGCTGGTAATTATTTTAAAGAATGTTTTGGAACACTTGCAGATAAAATATCCTCCAATCCATTACACAGACACACACACACACACACAGTCGGCTTCTCCACGTTCAACCAAGAGCAGGGACTGGTGAGACCCATTGGAGGAGATAGCCCCTCTAATGTCCCTTTATAAGACTGTATGGTTACTCCCCCAAATCAAGCCCCAAACCAAAAAAAACAACAAAAAAAGAGCACAACCCAAAATCAAAAAACTCACAAACAAGCAACTTTGCTTTCATCCCACACTGGTCCTGCCCTTTCTCATTCCACTGTAACCCCAATGGTTTTCTTGCTACTATTCCTTAAACACATGCTCCTACCTGGGGCCTTGCATTTCTTGTACAGTTGGTCTGGGATGCTGCCAACACACGCAGCCTCACCTTGCCCACCCCAAACCCTGTACATCTCTGTCTCATTTCCTTCAGATCTTTGCCCAAATGTCACCTTCTCGTGAGGCCTTCCTTGTCCGTATCACACCCCTTCCTCCTCTTGTCTCCCTCCCTGCTATTTTTCTCTATTATAACACAATCATCCGATATACTAGTCTGTATATTTACGTGTCTTTGTCAATCTCTCCTCACTATTAGCTCTAGTGTTTATAACAATGCCTGACACATAGGAGGCATGTAAAAAAGTATTTGTTAAACAAATGAATGACGTTAGGGAGGCAAATTAAGTAATCTGAAGATATTTGAACACAAAGCTGACAATTTTCTTCCATATGTCAGAGCCTCAATGTATGAAAGGATGACACACCTGCTCCTTTAACGTTTTCAGGATCCTCAGACAAAAACCAAAGTCCTTAATCTGATTCTAGCCATTTATCTCCCTCCCTTTCTCCCCATCCCACCCCCAGCCAGTTCTAGATGCCCTTTTTTCTTTCTGTTTAAAGATCAGTACTAGGAAAGTCATAAGAAAAACCTGCATGAAAGAAAAGTCCATGTTTTGTTGATTATAGCCATAAACTCTAGAAACAGTATATCCAACGAGGGACTTACTCAAATACCATTTGAATTGGAACCTCTTTCTTCAAGAATCCTTCTTTCAACAGCCTTTGTGCAGTGAAATAGACATATCCAGTGGGCTGCTGGGTTAATTACAGCTCTGCATAACTCTGTCCCAGGGGAAGAGCCAGCCTCGCTTCGCCTGTTTAAAGGTGTCACTTGCTTGACTTCCTCCTTGATCTCCTTATATTATTTCCAGCCTGCCCTTCCCCAGGAATGATTCCCTGTAAAGATATCCAGGAAATTCACAGGCTGAAAACACACTGCCGGGGGTCAGATCCCCACGGCTTTTATGTCTGACACAGACTACTATACAATGCCGTTTGTTACTGGTTTGGCTGGAGGGTAAGAGAAATGGGGGGGCGGGGACGGGGGAGAACCAAGCCACCGTGGCTGCCCCCTTCGGGGCCAGAGGTGAAGACCCCACCCACAACCCATGGCGTCCCTTTCTCTGCTTTTTCTTATCCTTGTGATTCTTTCCCTTCCTACCTCCTGTATTCAGACACTGCACTGTGTCTGCTCACTGACTGAAATTCTCCATAAATATATTTAAAGCTTGTCCAGTCTCAGGTAATATACCCCCGATCCTGTATTGACCAGATACGTTGAGACAGTGTTGACTATATATTTTATATACAGACTAGACATCTGCTACGGTAATAGCCACTGTGGTCAAGTTTAATCTCCTCCACCAAGGAGACCCTCAGGCCAGTGACCAACCTGACCATGAATCTTTCATGACACTGAATGTTCCCTCTTCCTTCTGCCAGTCTGGATGACCAAATATTGCAGCTGGTCCTCTGATGTTCCTCTTTCTCTGCTGGGAGGTTTACAGTCTAGAGACTGCTAGGTGGGGCTGCTAATGGCCACCTCAATAAGAGGCTGAGGTCATAGGGAAGCTTTGCTGACCACTAACTGGGTCCTCATCCTAACTTCAGAGACAGAGGAGGGTGAGGGGGACACGGGGATGAAAAACATTGCCCACTGGTCACTTTAACTACAACATTTAATACTGTTGGCTTTCCCCTCAGGCAAACAACATTCTTGCTAAGATTATGATAAGTCTTCACTAAAATTTCCAGGTCATTTTTCCATCCCCTCTTGCTAAGCCATATGTGTCTCATGCTATTCTTGAAGGGCCAGCCTCTCACACTACCCTATGGTGATTCTTCAAAAACACAAATCAGATTAAACCACTTGCATGGTTCAAAGACCTTCCAGGGGCTTCCCTTCTCCCTCATAGAACATCTGAAACCCTTCAAGCCTCAGAATCTTGTCTTCATCTATGGCATGTGTTAGATACAGTCTCAATCTTTTAATCTGAAGATGGAAAGGTTACTTTCTGCTGTTGACATTCTAGCAAATGACTTTTTTTTTTTTTTTGTGGTGGTGGTGGGGGAGCAGGGCAGAATTAGACCTTGCTTCCTCTAACCACTAAAAGATGAAATGCTGATTACATCAGTTTAGAATCTATCAGAGGGTCTGGCTTTGGACAACAGTCCTGCCAGCAGTGGGGGTTAAAGACAGCCTCACGCTTTCAAGTGAGGCCTCGTAGAGGCCAGTCCAGCTCACCTACTTAGTAATGATAATTTGGTCACTTATTTAATCTCCCTGGGGCTCAGGTTCTTTGCATATCAAATGGGGATAATGAAAGCACCCACTTCAGGGGGTCATATAAGGTTTAAATCACATAATAATTAAAAAAATTAAAAAAAGTCAAATATAGTGCCTGACATAATAGAAGTATTCAATAAATTAAGTATTAAAAGAAATGTTAAATGTACACCTTTGATACAGCATCTTTTTCTCTCCCAAATAAAATGATCCTCACCTAAACTCAACTTTCCGCAACTATAAGGTCAGATTCCCATCCTAGGTCTCACCCTATTAGGTCTCAGTCCCGCTTCATCCACCAAGTCATACTTACTCAGCTAGAGAAAGATAGAGGCTTTGTGGAGGCTGAAGACTAAATACCTACCAGGGGTGCTTTGTAAGAAAAAGGACACAAAGTTGGGAACATAAGATTAGGTATTAGGTTTTGCAAGAGGCCCTGGGGAGTAAAGAGGCCCTGGTTTGAGGCTTGTACTCCATAGCTTCCTGGTAAACCCAACTCTGTGTACCCCACTTTCATGTAGGGTGGGTGGAGAGCGCAGAGGCTGGGGGAAGGCAGACCTTTATCTCCATCACTCTGGAGTCTCAATTTCCTTATCTTTAAAATGAAGCTAGGGCTTCCCAGGTGGTATAGTCATAAAGGATCCGCCTACCAATGCAAGAGATGCGAGTTTGATCCCTGGGTCAGGAACATATCCTGGAGTAGGAAATGGCAACCCGCTTCACTAGTCTTGCCTGGAGAATCCCATGGGCAGAGGAGCCTGGCGGGCTACAGTCCACGGGGTTCCAAAGAGTCAGACACGACTGAGAGAGCACACAAAAATGAAGTGAATAATAACTCATTCAGGTCCCCCGGCCAACAGAGGAAGTGGGTAACTGTTTCCCATTATTTTCCATCAGTTGCCAAATCTTGCTTATTTGAGATCCACAATGAACTGTATCTCATTTCTTCTCTCAAACCTCACAACTGCCTACTTGAGTCTCTCACCTGGACCTTAGGGAGTCTCATAACTTCTGCATCTACTCTACTTTCCAGAGTCCACTGTCTACACAGCAGCCACAGTCAGCTTGTTGAAGGACAAACTCAATCTTTTCTGTCTCGTTTTCAAATGCTACCATGACTTCCAACTGATCTTTTCAATGTCAGTTTAATGTCATTGTCTCCCACTAATTTTTAAAATCAATACATCTTGAGGACTTCCATGGTGGTCCAGTGGTCAAGACGCCGTGCAGAGGGCATGGGTTCAATCCCTGGTTGTGGAACTATCATGTGGTGTGGCATGGCCAAATTAAAAAATAAATAAATAAAAATAATAGCAATACATCTTATTTAATAGAGATCTAGGTATTGAACTGTGAAAAGAAATTGCTCATTCTAATTCATAGGTACATGAAATAGCTACAAAATTAATCATGTATTTGTCCACAAAGAAATCTTAACCAGGGCAAAAGAGTAGTGATATTTAAAAGTTGTATTTCACACTAAATTTTAAGGGGGGGACCATGTCCATTTTGTTTGTGGCTGTGTTCCTGGAGCGTACTTTATGACCTAGCACACAGTAGGTTTTGATCAGCATGTGTCAATGGAAAGAATAAATGACTGTACAAGTAACAGCTGTGACTGAGTAGCGAAGCTGCTTTTCATATAGAAGACACTGAATTTCACGATTATAACGTTTGGAACTCTAACATGTTGATAGGTGAGACTGTAAGTGCTACATAATTAACATCGCCATCTCATATTAATCACCAGACACCAAAAATGTCTTCCTCCCCTTGATATAACAACTTTTTGCTCAGCATCCCTGAGGAACCTCCCTTTCTCAGAAAGGATGAGTTCCATTGCCGGTTAAGAGCCTAAAGCTAGTGCCAGTCAAGAAATCCAAATTCTGTATTTTTTTTTGCCACCAAACACATAGAGTCAGTGACCTGTTTTCTCCATTGTTTTCCAGGTTTAAAAGATAGAATGAGCACATTGCCGGCACCGTCTACCTCCTTCCCACCTCTTGTCCGAGGCCAGTCTTCGCTGTGCTGCCCTGACCTCTTTCCCCCACCCTCAGCCTGTCTTCTCCACAGCAGCCTCCTGACAACTCCTCCTCCCACCTCCTTGTACCAGGATGTCCAAATGTCTAGTTGTGGCTCATCTGTCTCCTTCAGGTTGACCAGCACACCTGCTCAGCCCCCTCTAAGCTTTGCCCTTCTATGAACAGTCCTGGTGGTGAATTTGATCACTTCCCTGGTTTATGGCAACACCAGGGACGAGTGCTCCAGGATGTGATGGTTGAGTGTCCACTGCATGTGGGCCCTCTAGTCCCCAAGTAGCTCCTTCCTTGTCACAGCACAGTCCACTGATGCTTCCAAGTAAATTACCACCAATTATCATCAACCCAGTGGCTCAAAGAGGCCAGGTGATAAAGCAGAGAGAAAGCAAAGAATATCCAAGGAACTCTCCCTCTCCTGACTTGTCCCCAGCTTCTTTCAGCCAACGTGAAGGTATTTTCCACACCCTGTTGCCCATCATGGGATATCTGCACTTGCAGCCTGAACTCTCAGTGGGGAAGAAGTTTTGTCCCCAAGTGACAGGTGTCAGGCTGTTGTCAGCAGCCTGGAGAGGCACCCTCGGCATACGGTCCTTCCCGATGCCCCCAAATCATGTCACTACAAACGTCTTCAGGGAACAGAACCATCCCTAGGGATGCTTTCTCATCAGCAGGGAAAGGCAGAAGGACATAAAAGGTTTTTTCTTCGTGTTGTTGTTTTCATCTTAAAGACCAAGAACCAAACTGGGGTTGGGCACAAGGAAGTGGCTGAAGAAAGCCTCATTCAGTCTCTAAAAATCAATAGAAATAGGCTGTGTGGTAAATTTTCTTGATTTTTCCTGCTTTTCTTTTTTTTTTTTTTTTAATGGGAAGCAAAATAAGCTAAGGGGTTTCCCTGGTGATTCAGTGGTAAAGAATCCATCTGCCAATGCAGGAGACTTGGGTTTGATCCCTGGGTCAGGAAGATCCCCTGGAGGAGGGCATGGAACCCACTATAGTATTCTTGCCCGGGAAATCCTGATGACCAGAGCCTGGAGGGCTACAGTCCATGTGGTCACAAAAGAGTCAGACATGACTTAGTGACTAAAAGCAACAGAAGAAGCTAAGAATGCCATAAATGAAAAGAAAGCTGTTAGAGGGAGGGAGGCAGAGGAGATTGTGATGATGAAGAAGGCATGACGCCCACGTGCTGAAATGGGGTAAAGGGACCTTCCCCTGTACTGGGGAACAGCCCACAGACAGGAAGAAATGTCAGGGTGACCTCAATGCAAATTCTTCCCTTGGCATTCAAGAAGTATATTAACCTAGACCTGCTTAATCTGGCCAACCTCATATTTCAGTTACCCAGAAGCTCACTCCTTTCCTCCAAAACTTTGCTGTTTACCATTCCTCCTGCTGGGAGTATTTTTCCCGAGCACCTTCCAAGATCAACTCATCCTTTAACCACCATTCTTCGTCACTGCCTCTCACCAGCTCTCGAGTCCACTGGATGCTTACAACACTGGGTAATGGGAGCCTCTGGTAGACTAACTGGAGAAGGCAATGGCACCCCACTCCAGTACTCTTGAATGGAAAATCCCATGGATGGAGGAGTCTGGTAGGCTGCAATCCATGGGGTCGCTAGGATTTGGACATGACTGAGCGACTTTACTTTCACTTTTCACTTTCATGCATTGGAGAAGGAAATGGCAACCCACTCCAGTGTTCTTGCCTGGAGAATCCCAGGGATGGCGGGGCCTGGTGGGCTGCCGTCTATAGGGTCGCGCAGAGTCGGACATGACTGAAGCAACTTAGTAGCAGCAGCAGCAGTAGACTAACTGTGCTTGCTGTGAAACACTGGGCAAGTTATCTGAACTTCCCATGACTCAGTGACCTTCCTTTCAAATGGGGATAAAAAAACGATGCCTACTGCACTGTGTCATTGCAGAGGTTAAGGGAGTTGATCTATGCGAACTGCATACAGTGACTGTCCTACAAAAGCCACTCCTCCATTCAGCTCATCACACAGTATAGCATTTGCTCCTATGTTGTTCTGAACCACTCTGTGATGGATTCAAATATTTCCTCAACCAGCCTGGAAGTTCTTCGAGGATACATGTCATGCCTAAAACCTACCTGAAATACCTCGAAGCGACAGGGGTTCAAAGACTCCCAGAAAAGCTCCATTTCTGAGTATCTACTGTAAGTTAAGCATTGCAATAGATGCTGCAGAAACAAGGTAGAGGAGGCAGTGAGGAGCTCAGCTGGTGGGGGCTGTAAGAGGAGACACGTCTGTTCTAAATTAACAGTGCGTGCGTGTGCGTGCTCAGTCATGTGTGCCTCTATGCAGCCCCACGGACTGTAGCCAGGCTCTTCTGTCCATGGGATTTTCCAGGCAAGAATACTGGGGTGGGTTGGCAAGAATACTGGGGTGGGTTGCCACTTCCTCCTCCAGGGGATCTTCCTGACTCCCATCTCCTATGTCTCCTACGTTGACAGGCAGATTCTTCACCACTGGGTCACCTGGGAAGTTCCCCCTCCCCGCTTTCTTGTGACTGCTCCCAAATCCTTCAGGAGGAGGCTAGTGGCATGCCTGCATTTGTACTGAGTAGAGCTACAATTTGTTGAACATTTTGTTTTGATTAAAAATTAATAGCTGCTTTTGACCCATATGGATTAATTTCTCTTTCTCTAAGTATCTCCTTAATTGACAAACTACCATTAGGTGAAAGAACCAATTAGACCAGCACACAACTCGCTCCCTCCCTCCTTCTGCCAGTCTTCATCCCCCTTCCTTCCTCTCCTTGCTGTCCTGCCCGAGTGTTTTTAATAGACTATTTCCATACCAGCACACTGAGATTAATTACTCAGGAAACACATGAGAACAAAGGTGGGAGGGGGGCTTGATGTGGATGCAAGGCCACCTGAATCTACTAAAGGGCAGTGAAGGGAGGCTTGCAAGACAAGAGATTCACTTTTGGGGCTCAGAAGATTGACGCATGCAGTTCTTGTCAATTAACGGGCCTTCCGAGCTCATCAGCCATCAGAGGCTGCTCAACGTGCTGCTTTATCATAGTTTGGCAAAAATCCTCGATAAACTCCCGGAAAGTGCTGACAAGGTTATTCTAATAACCAGCTGGACAAAGTCCATTCACTGTTCGTTGCAACATGTGCTCTGCGGCCGTAGCAAGGGGGTGTGAAACTTCCTCTTGGGCTGAAGGGAGGCTTTGGTGGGAAGACCGAACTGGAACAAAGTGCTGTGACCAGGTCCCCTAGGATAAACACTCTGCCCTCTGCTGGGGTTTTCTCCAGGCTTCTAGATCTTTCTGGGTGAACGTTTCTCTCCCCTTGCTTCCTAAGACTCTGCCAAAGCGAGGGAATAGGAACACTGTGTCTTTATTGGGGCTAGAGAGTTTCAAGAAACCTCCACTAGGGACGGATCCAAAAGGACTCTCTGCCCTGAAACAGGAGATGTTTATACCTAAAAATGTCTTTCATGTGGAGCACTACAGACTTCACAGCTTTCCAATGGGAGAGTCTGAAACCAACCAAATTTGTCATTTTCAAGTCGTGGAGTAGGCAGGTGGAGAAGAAAGTGACTGATGACTGATTTTGTTTCCCTCAGCAAATTTTTTTTTTAATGGCACAATCCAACAATGACTAACTCTCTCACATTCACATTCATTAAAAAGATGTACACTGACACAGTGATGGTACACAGAAACACAGGAAACCTCATTTTTAAAAAATAGGAAAGGACTTTGAGAAATGATCTACTCAATTTCTCCTACATCTTATTATGACAAATTTCAAATTCAGAAAAGTAGAAAGAACCTTACAGTGAACACTTATATATCCAAAACAATATTCTACTGCTAATGTTTTATTATACTTATTTTATTATGTAACCTATCCCATCTAGCCAGCTTGTTATTTATCTATCATTCCAACTTCTTTTTAATTGCTTTTAAAACATCACCTTTTAAAAAAAGCTATTTGAAGCACACTTTTCTCTAAACTCTTCTGAGAAAGGCAACTCTATGAAATGAATACAAATCAAGCTATTCTGTTGCCATATGATTTAGTAATCCCACTCCTGGGTATATATCTGGAGAAAACCATAATGTGAAGATCCATTTACCTCAATGTTCTTTGAGCAAACTCTGGGAGATAGTGGAGGACAGAAGAACCTGGTGTGCTGCAGTCTATGGGGTCACCGAGAGTTGTACATGACTTAGCAACTTAAGAACACCACCACCCCAAAGTTCACAGTAGCACCATTTTCAACAGCCAACATATGCAAGCAACCGAAATATCTATCAGTAGACGGATGGATAAAGAAGATGTGGCACAGATATACAACGGGGTACTGTGCCGTGCTGTGCTTAGTTGCTCAGGCATGCCCGACTCCGGGGCCCCATGGACCGTAGCCCTCCAGGCTCCTCCTTCCATGGGGATTCTCCAGGAAAGAGTCTGGAGTGGGTTGCCACACCATCCTCCAGGGGAATCTTCCCAACCCAGGGATCAAACCCAGGTCTCCCGCATTGTAGGCGATTCTTTACCAACTGAGCCACCGGGGAAGCCCCATGGAATACTACCCAGCCATAAAAAAGAATAAACCAATGCTATTTGCAGCAACATGGATGACCTAGAGATTATCATACTAAGTGAACGAAGTCAAACAGAGAAAGACAAATATTGTATGTATTACTTAAATGTGGAATCTAAAATTTGATACAAATGAACTTACTTACAAAACAGAAACAGACTCATAGACATAGAAGACAAACTTATGATTACCAAAGAGGAAAGGGAGAGAGGGATAAATTAGGAGTCAGGATTAAGATATATACTACTGTATATAAACTGATAACAAGGTCCTACTGTATAGCACAGGGAACTATATTCAGTATGTTGCAATAAACCATGATGGAAATATATATATCTCATATATATTAATATATATGAGATATATATATGATATATATATCTCATATATATATGGTGGTTTAATTGCTAAGTCAAGACCAACTCTTGTGATCCCATAGACTATAGCCCACCAGACTCCTCTGTCCATGGGATTTCCCAGGCAAGAATACTGGAGAGGGTAGCTGATTCCTTCTCGAGGGGATCTTCCCCACCCAGGGATCAAACCCGGGTCTCCCGCATTGCAGGTGGATTCATTACCACCTGAGCCACCAGGAAAGTCCCGTGTGTGTGTGTGTGTGTGTGTGTGTGTGTGTGTGTGTGTGTGTAAGGGGCTTTCCTGGTGGCTCAGCTGGTGAAGAATCCACCTGCAATGCAGGAGACCCGTGCCGTGTTCGATCGCTGAGTGGGGAAGATGCCCTGGAGAAGGGAACGGCTAGTATTCTGGCGAGGAGGATTCCATGGTCTGTAGAGTCTATGGGGTGGCAAAGAGACTAAGCAACTTTCAGTGTGTGTGTGTGTGTGTGTGTGTGTGTGTGTGTGTGTGTGTGTGTGTAAAACTGACAGCTATATACCAGAAACTAACACAACCTTGTAAATCAACTATACTTCAATAAAAAAATAAAATAAATTTTAAAGAAAAGCAACGATTGTGACCTCTAAAAAACAAACCAAGCTACTGTGGTTGAAGCAGGGTCAGGCCCCTGATATCCTGACAACCCATGCCCACTCCCACCTGCTCCTTGGACTCCAGAGAGGACTGAGTAAAACCACAGATTACTCTTCACCTGGCAAATGGGCCACTGAGACCCAAGAAAGGTGTGACCTTATTTGACCACTCCCTTGCTTTGCGTCCTTGGGTCAGTGATCACATTACATTTCAATGCTCTTAGTTGTAAAGAGGAGATAATAATTACACAAAACATGATAAGTTCAGTTCAGTTCAGTCGCTCAGTCGTGTCCGACTCTTTGCGACCCCATGAATCGCAGCACGCCAGGCCTCCCTATCCATCACCAACTCCCAGAGTCTACCCAAACCTATGTCCATCGAGTTGGTGATGCCATCCAGCCATCTCATCCTCTGTCGTTCCCTTCTCCTCCTGCCCCCAATCCTTCCCAGCATTAGGGTCTTTTCCAATGAGTCAACCCTTCGCATGAGGTGGCCAAAGTATTGGAGTTTCAGCTTCAACACCAGTCCTTCCAATGAACACCCAGGACTGATCTCCTTTAGGATGGACTGGTTGGATCTTCTTGCAGTCCAAGGGACTCTCAAGAGTCTTCTCCAACACCACAGTTCAAAAGCATCAATTCTTAGGTGCTCAGCTTTCTTCACCATCCAACTCTCACATCCATACATGACTACTGGAAAAACCATAGCCTTGACTAGACAGAACTTTGTTGGCAAAGTAATGTCTCTGCTTTTAAATATGCTATCTAGGTTGGTCATAACCTCCCTTCCAAGGACTAAGCGTCTTTTAATTTCATGGCTGCAATCACCATCAGCAGTGATTTTGGAGCCCAAAAAAAATAAAGTCTGACACTGTTTCCACTGTTTCCCCATCTATTTCCCATGAAGTGATGGGACCAGATGCCATGATCTTAGTTTTCTGAATGTTGAGCTTTAAGCCAACAAAACATGGTAAAATTAGCAGCAAATTCCTGGCCCATAGTAAGTAAATACTCCGCAAACTATAGTGATTCCTACAACCATTATCAGTATTATTAATGTTATCATGACCACCACAATGTCTTGGAGAGAATGAAAAACAGCCTCAAACAGGATGAGCAGGAGAGAGGAAGATGGTGGGAGCCTGGGGCGGTGGTGCAGACAATTCCACCTCAGAGCACATACTCAGCCTGAAATGATTTAGTCAAGTTCACAACAGTATGTCACTGAGAAGAATCTCTGTGTCCTCTGAGTCCCAAAGGGTTATTTTAAAGATAAAAAGGGAGAGTAATTGTAAACATTCTGGAAGCAAATTTCTGCAGCAATTCAGATGTTCCTATTGTTATTATTAGCAATGTCATTCCAGAAACTGAGGAGTCATACAACCCCCGAGCCACTTGAGAACAAGGCTTCCCTCTTCCTGCCTTTACACAAACCACCCAGGATGACTCGTCCGACCATCAGCTACTGCCATCTTCCCCCAAAGAAGAGCCCGTCATCTGGTTTCTCCACCAAACCAAAGCAAACCTCTAAACTAATCCGGTGGGTTTTCAAGGGCCTTTCTGCCCTGACACCAAACTCCTTCCGAGATTTATCCATCACCCGCTTTCTTTCCCGAGCATGAGGTTCACTGGCTGCCAGGGGCACCCATCTCTCCATCTCTCCCACACTCGCTGGATCATTCTAGAGTCTGTGCCTTGGCGGAACAGAGAAATACAGGACTGATCGGGCACTCAGGAGGCCTGGAGCCGGCGTCCCTCCACGTCTGCTCACACCATAAGACTGCGGCATGGCCACGCTGAGCTCACTTTACAGACAAGGAAAGGGGGGCAGAGACAAACTGCCACACTTGGGTTTCTGGCGAGTAAGCGCTTCTGACTGTACTTCAGAAAAGGCCAAGGTGGCCTCCCTGCTCAGGCTAGTATCTCTCAGGCTATGGTTCTGCTACCACCACTTCCAGGAAGCCCTCCTCACTTCTCCAGTCCCTCCGTGGACCTCCTGGAGCACTGCACAGACGTCTGGGGAGCTTGAGAAAAGATCGAGCAAAATGGGAAATGGGTAGGTTTCAGAGTTGGGCAGCCCTGCCTCTGCTCCTGATTTTGAGTCTGACTGGTCAGGGGTCAATTCCCTAGTGTGCACCTCACGAGGTTGATCTAACAAGCTAACCCCTGCAGGCTTGCAGGCACCTGCTCCATGGGGTGGAGGGGGAAGGTGCCTGTTAAGTGTTGGTCTCTTCCCCCACCCTTTCCTTCAGAGTGTTTAATCTTCCTCTCCTAAAGATTCGACTCGTGGTCAAGAAACAGCGAGGGCACACTGAGGGCAGGGCCCAGTGGTGCCACGGGGACCAGGAGAGCCTCCGCCTCAGGTTGGCTCTGCTGTCTTTAGCGGACCCCTCGTCTTACTGAACCCTAGCGTGGCCCCTCCCTCACAGACCCAGAGGGAGCTCCCGGGTACATGGTCCTGTACCTGGCCCATCGCCTGTGAGCTGCGGAGGAGCCTGGGGCGCTGCGTTTTTGCAGACAATGAAGTCCAGGTGATTAGACTCTGTGTGGTGCAAAACAAACAGTGCCTTGTCTGTACTTAGGTTCAGGTTACCCAGTGGGACGGCACCCAGAAAGTAACTGAGAACATCAACGCCTTCTCTGTGCACGGCCCAGCAGGAGTTTTCAAAGAGCTGGGGCTTGTTCTGAGGCTGGACTCACACAGCTTAGCTACTATCCTGGTGACCTGGGTACACGAATGTCCACGTGCAGGGTGGGAGCTCTGCAGAGACATAACGCACAGTTTGCACAGCGGTCTCCCTGCTCCAGGACCCCAGTGCCTTCCATCTCTCCTGGATTGTCCAAGAGCAGGGAGCTACCCAGCACCTCAATTTCGTTAAGAATTAGCAGTCATCATTCTCCCATCACTAACGGCCATGCAGGGACAAAACTGTCCTCTCAAAATCTCAGAAGGGAAAGGGGGAAAAAAGCCACATGACTGATGACTTAAAATGTGGGATTTGTCACACAAGTTTATACACAAGGGTAGCAGAATGGCATTTGTCCTTCCTCCCTTTCAGGCTTAAATGGAAGCCAGTCTTAACTCCCCCTCCTCAGCAGAGACCACACCATCCAGCTGATGAAGAGAGCTCCTGGTAGCCCAAAGTGTGGACAGTGAGCTGTCCACATCATGCTGTCCACATCGAGCCTGTGTTGGGGGTGACTGCAGAGCGACAGGCAGGCGCACCTGTCCGGGTCTCCCCCTGTGTGCTCAGGGCAGCCGCCCCCAGATCTTTGAAATGTCCTCTGTGCAGAGAGGAACAGCTCTGAGCTTCCCCACATCAGTGGTCCAGGCGAGTCAGATGCAGGCGCACTGTCAGGAAGCTGTATAACCGGTTCTGGGAGACACAGCCGAGCAGGAAAACCCAGCACCCATCCAGCAAGGCGGTGGCTTACTCACCACTAGGTTTATTCCTACGGTACAGTCCCCGAGAAGAAATTCCTGAAAAGGAGCAAAGAAGTAAATTTCCACCAACTGCCTGGCCACCTCAACAAAGCCCGAGGAGGGAGGTGGATAGACGCCGCCCCTTCCCTTCACCCTAAAAACAACTACTTCCTGTTTAAGGAGCCAAAGAGAAGAGCAATTCACCTACTCACAAAGGCCAGCCACTTGGCAGCCCGCCAAGAATCTAAGAGAAACCTTGAATTTCGAAAACATAATAGACAAGGGAGTCAGCTTAAGAAAAGATTTCATCTATCATCTGACAAGAGGCTGGGGTCATGGAGGAGGGTATTCTTCATCCTGGAGAGACCATGCTAAAAATCTCAAAAATGTACAGAAGGAGTGGGGGCCGGTGGTGGGGGGTGGGCTGGGGGGACGTTCTTAGCGTGGAATAGAGGCTGCTGTTTCAAGGAGGCTTCTCATTTCTTCTGACGTCCTGACACAGACGTGTAATATAGAAGTCCAGCAAAGTGGGCAGGTTACATCACGTGAGACAGAGGAAATCACTGCACTGCGAACTGAAGGGCTGCTGTAGGCGTCCCAGGCCTGAGTCCCCACAGGAGGGCGGCCCCAGAAACGGGCAGGGCTCCAGGGCTTGTGTTCACAGACCCTCAAAAGGACAGCTGGACGTCCTTCAGACTTGTCCGTGCTCAGTCTTTCCTCGGCGCTTCTCGGTCTCTTGGAAACGTGAGGAGTGCGGCCTAAGGGTCCTGGGAAACCAAGAGGCTGACACAGAGTGTCCATGGGTGCTCCTAGCTGGGCTCTCTGCTCTCCACCGCTTCTTAGACCTGGGACGCAACCAAAAGGGCTGCTCCCCATAGAAACACTGATGATTCTGAAGGGCTTTTTAATCGTCAGAGAAAGATTAAACAGAGTTCAGGAAAACCTGCGTTGTGCATATCTAACGGGAATCTGAGTCTGCTGAAATCACGCACCTGCATCTCTAAGTGATACATGAGACAGACCAGCCAGTGTGTCACCCATCACGGCACATCTACCCATGGTCCGGTCCACCCATTGCGGGAAAAACTAGGTATCCAGACACCTGTTCCTCACCAGAACAGAAGCAACTGTCAGCTCACTGTGTGTTAACTCTGCCGGGATGTGGACCAGGAGGTCAGAGCTGCTTCTGTGCGGTCCTGTGACTGGGCTTCCTGGTCCTGTGCTCAGAGCTGCCCCTCCTCGGGCAGAAAGGCCACCCTTCCAAGCCCTGGGGAGCGTGTGCTGAGGTGGGGACACAAAGCAAAGAGAAATACTCATTGTCATGACTTCCTGATATTAAGGTGGTAACTACTAAGCACCACATGTGGACGCGGCACTTCCTCCCACTTAATAAGACGAATTCATCAGGCGGGGAAAACGACCCCTGTTACAGATGAGGAAACTGAGGTGCAAGTCATACGGCTGGGAGGCCACACCCAGGCCTCCAGCTGTTGCAGTTTGCAGCACGCGGTGCCCACTGTAAAGGGAGACACGGCTGTCTCCTCACCCCAAATAGCTCTGCTCACCCCCTGACCCCTCTCCTTTATGGATGAGTCATTTGAAGAAAGCTGGGGATGTTAACAGGCATGATGTAACAGCTGCCTGGGAGCTGACTTCTACACCTGGGCAGCCTTCTTCCCCAGGGTGGGCTACAGGGCTCTAAGCGTATCACACTTCACGCTCCCAGGGCCCCCGACCAATGTATGCGGCCAGGTGAAACCAGGGTCAAAACAGACATCCACAGCAGCTGCAGCCTGGAGGAGAGGTCAAGAGCGTGGTTGAAGCTAAGGCAGAGGGCCGGGCTGTGTGGGCGTCTGCGGCCGCGAGTGTTCCAGGCCTGGGGGTGGAGACCTCCCTCTGGAAGCATCGCTGTCCTGCCCTCCCCGCAGGAGGGGTCTGCCTGACCCCCTTGCCCCTTGTCCAGGTAGCAGTTTCTGCCTCTTTGCCCAGTTCTCCCATCTTCTCTCTGTGGTTTACAAATCTGGCTGCGGCTGGTGTCTCTGAGCACTTTACAGAAAGTAGGCAATAATTAATGCTCAATAAAAACAGAATTTCTCCCAAATTACACATGACACTTGCATTAAAAGCAAACATGTTCGTCTGGATAGATGTTATCACAGGGAGCGCCACAAGAATTTACAATCATTTGTCAAGGATAAGAAGTACACTTCCTTTAACTAAGAGTTCTCTTTAACCAAACTAAAAATAAAAGCCTTTAGGAGTGGTTGTTAATTAAAATAACAATTTGGCCACGGGCTATGTAAATCTTCAGTGAGGATGGACTTGGTGGCAAGTGGTTGGTGGGGACACCAAAGCTGAGGCAAGTGAGCCAGGCTGGCTGAGGGCTTTATGGGGAAGTACAGACATTGTGGTTTTGTTAAAGCGCTCATGACTTGTTCGCGTGTCTTACTCATGCTTCCAACACCCCAAGGAGGCAGGTATTAGGCCAGCTTGAAATCTAAGGCTGCTGGAGTTGAGAGCGCGTGAGGTGAGTGACAAAGCTGTCACCAGACGCAAGTTTTCCTGACCCCAAGCTCATGGTTCTTTCCCAGAAACTTGTGTCTCTGCTTGGCTTACTGTGTATGCATCGGAAGCCTTGAGCACCCTTCTGGAAATACAGAAGGTTCCTGCGTTCCACCTGGGAACTTTGGGATCAGAGTCCCCAGACTGTCAAAGTGTTCCGCACCCTCTGCCCCCACCACCATGCACAGCACCAGGGATGACCGCAGTGCAGTCAGGTGGGCACCCTCCCTCTACACTCACAGTCCTTTCTGGCCACCTGCACAGGTGTTGCATTTCTTCATTTGCTCTGCAGGCCGCCACCCTGGGCTTGAGTCTGATCAGACCAAAGAGCTGGGACTGGCACAGGTGCTAAGAGCATCTCTGCTCCTTGGTACTACCACCCGCACGTCCAGGACCAAGACCATCGGGGACAGGGTGGCCAGTTCTCACCGCAAGCATGAGTGCAAACCCAGCGCAAATTCAGGAGCTTCCCCTCTCCCCATGGTCCAGATGTGACAGGAACTTTCTAGTACCCAGAACTCCCGATACTCTCCACTCGCTCCTGGAATTACACTCAGGGCCGCAGTGAGAGCAGTGCCAACATCAGCACCAAAGGTGCCCTGCTTTTCTAGTCAAAACTTGAAGATAAACAAACGGCAACAACCAGCGGGCAGAACAAGTCCGAGCGTCTGTGGAGGGCGTGCCTGAGGAGGGAGTGTGGCTCAACGAGGGCTCCAGCTCCCTAAACCTGGTGGCAGCTGGGAGGTGTCAGTGGGCTCCACTTAACAATGACAGCAGTAACACCAACTATCATGTCAGGAAGTCCTGTAAATGCATTTCCCCTCTTCACCACAGCCTTTGTAGGGAACCGTTCCACTGAGGCTCTAGAGAGCTTCAGTGACTTTTAAGTCACATCAGCAGTTATGAATTCTAGGCCTTCTGAGTGTCAACTTTAAGCTCACTTTCCTCATCAGTGGATCCCAGAGATGGGTGGAGAGTTAGAAACTCAACAACTATGGTCATTTACTGTTTGACTGAGCCGAGAAGGTGTAAACAGAGAAATTAAGACGGTGTGAACTTAACAGAACTAGAGGGTAGACACTCATTCAGATTTTGCAACCTGACCACATCACAAGGTTTGGACACTCACATCCTCGTGGCTGTCGCTGTTTTGTGCTTACCCAGAAGCTATTTCTCCCACTCCTCTCTTGCTAACAGAACTCTTCAGGCAGCAGAATGCCCAGGGACCATCATGCTGAATCAGGGAAATCCAGGCCCTTTTTGCCAGATTCCAGATTCCCTTTTTCCCTTTGTGACTGGACTGCTTCAGCCACAGACACGTAAAAGGCCCCTGATCATCTGCTTCCTTCCTGCCTGCCTTGTGTACGTTCTGCAGGGACCCATGAATGTTGTCTTGTAAGAAAAAGGTCTTTACGTGAACCCCAATGTTCATTGCAGCACTATTTACAATAGCTAGGACCTGGAAGCAACCTAGATGTTCATTGACAGATGAATAGATAAGGGATTGTAGTACATATACACAATGGAACATTACTCAGCTATAAAAAAAAAGAACACATTTGAGTCAGTTCTAATGAGGTGGATGACCCTGGAGCCTATTATACGAGTGAAATAAGTCAGAAAGAGAGAGATAAATATTATATATTATATAGTAATGCATATATATGGAATTTAGTAAGATGGTATCGATGATACTACATGCAGGGCAGCAAAGGAGACACAGAGGTAAAGAATAGACTTTTGGACTCAGTGGCAGAAGGTGAGGGTGGGATGACTTGAAATAGCATTGAACATATGTACATTACCATATGTCAAATACATGACCAGGGTGAGTTCCGATGCATGAAGCAGGACACCCAAAGCTGGTGTTCTGGGACAATCCAGAGGGATGGGGTGGGGAGGGAGGTGGGAGGGGGGTTCAGGATTGGGGGGACACATGTATACCTGTGGCTGATTCATGTTGATGTATGGCAAAAACCACCATAATATTGTAATTATCCTCCAATTAAAATAAATTGATTAATTAAAAAGAAAGAATAGGTTAAAAGAAAAAAAGGTCTTTGCTTACGTGACTCAGTTAAAGACCTGAAGATGCGGAGATTATCTCAGATTATCATCAGGGTGGCCCTAAGCGCCAGGCCAAGTGCCCTGATAGGAAGGAGCAGAGACCAGTCACACATGAGAGGAGAAAGCCATGTGAAGACAGGAGTGAAGGCTGGAGTGAGGTGGCCGCATGCAGAGGCAGGCTGACAGCCACCAGAGACGGCAGAGGCCCGGGGCAGATTCTGCTCTATGGCCTCTGGGTGGGGTACAGCCCTAATGGAGCCTTGATTTTGGCCCAGTGGACATGACATGGAACTTCTAGCCCCCAGAACTGAAAGAGAAGTTCCTGCTGTTTTAAGCCACCAAGTTCGTGGTTTGTTATAGCAGCCAGAGGAAACTAATTCACTCTCAAAGCCACCGACAGGCCTTCTGTTACTACAGCCAAACACAACGCGTTTCCATCTCTCAGCCACACTCCGAGGACTGACACAGGGGCTGCTCCCTTTCTGACAGTGAGAGATACTTCTAGAAACCCTCAGATGCCTGCAAGTCTCCTTGATTCCAGTCTCCCTGAGCCTGGTGCTGCCACCTTTCAGAGAGCACAGCTACCATCAAAATCCCCATCGCGTGTCTGGGGCAGCGAGTACGTGCAGCACATCTGATACCCACATTCATGGAGCAGCCGCCCCGGCAGGCAGGTTCCATGGTGCCCTTGGCCTCACACGGTGCACTCTGAACACTTGGGGGAACTGCTGAAGATGGCAGCTCCTCGGCACACATGACACGTGAGGCTCTGTGTTAGCAATGACGCAAACATCCCTTGGACTTCCCAGGGGGTCCAGTGGCTAAGACTCCGAGCTCCCAATGCAGGGGGCCCAGATTCAATCCCTGGTCAGGCAACAAGACTCCACATGCTGCAAAGACCTGGCACCACCAAAGAAAGAAAGGAAAGACAGAAGGACATCACTTGGACTTGGGAGTCCAAGATAGGGAGGATGCGGGGAGGGAGAGAAGGGCCCAGAAAGTTGGGGAAGGGACTTTTAAAAAATCCTACTCTGTATAATAGGAGCAAATTCAGCAGAAATGTATTCAAAAGCCTTCTCAAAAGGAAAAATGGAGCTTAGGTAGAAAGGGAATCTTGGTGAAATCTTACTGATTATTAAAGCTGCCTCTGCCATCAGTCTTTGCTTGGGGCCCATTACTTGCTCCTTGGGGTGCCTCCTGCTCCTCCAAAGGCTTGGTGGCTTCCTGTTTAAAGTCTGTCCTTCCTGTTGAATCTCTCTCAGCAGGGTCCCCCTTTCCAAGTTTCACTGACTGATGATATAGCCAAGATTCATCTCTCTCTGATCTTCTGCTTCTTCAGGACTTACTCATTTGGGGTAAGCATTTCTTAAGAGATCTGCTCCTGAGGAGTGGACCGACTTGTCTGTAAGGGATTCAATGCTAACGTGTGTCAGGGCTTTGTTTTGGTTTTGGTTTTTGGCAGGGACGGCAGGGTAGGGGGAGCAGTGGTAGGGGTAACTGTATGGAAGAAACTGAAATCTGAAATTCACTGAGTATTTATTACAGGCCATATCATTCTAGATGTTTTGTATCCAAAACAAACAAACAAAAAAAAAACAGCAGCGGCTCAGAGGCATTAAGTAAATTTCTCCAGGTCAAGTCACACAGCCTGTCCTGATGGGACCGGAATGGTGACCTCACCACCCTTACCTTTCCAGGCATCTCTTCTGTCTTTCTACTTTCTAAACCTCAGGCTGCCTGACTTCCACAGGGCCCCTCAGGACCATACCACTTGGAGCTATGGCCTGGCCTGCAGACTGCACAGTTCACGCTGTTTATACGACAGGCTAGCTATCATGAAGAGCTCAACCAGTTTAAAAGCACATGTCTTACCATTAGGCAAAGACCAGAGTCTATCTACTGAGGTTAAGAAACACAGATGAGCACTGAAACTGTGGTTGACAGTTTGGTGAGAAACAGGTATTTTGCATAGTCTCAAAATATCTCCCCACAAGATCCTAATTACTCTGAAAGGAAAAAAAATAGTAACTTTACAGTGAGGAAACTGGTGGGTGTTACTTTAACTGAGTGATCCAAGTCGTGTCCCCACGACCAGCAGGAAGATGTCATGAGCTCCTGATGTGATGTACCGAGAAGGAACCATCACTCCCAAGTTTTTTCCTGCCAAGATGGCATAACCTCAATCTAATCAAAAGAAGACATCAGTGCTCTATAATGACCTAGAGGGGTGGGATGGGTGTGGGGAGGGAGGCCTGAGAGGGAGGAATATATGTGTACATATAGCTGATTGACTTCACTGTATAGGAGAAACTAACATAACATTGTCAAGCAATTATTCTCCAATTAAAAAATAGAAGAAAAATAAAGAAAAAAAAAAAACACAAAACATCAGATAGACCCAAATCAAAGGATGCATGGCCACAAAATAACCTGTCTGGACTCTTGAAAAATGTCACAGTTATGAAAGACAAAGAAACACTGAGCAACTTTCCCAGATAGAAGGAGGCAAAGAAAACCTACGGCAACTATATGTATGTGGGGTCCTGGATGAACCCCTGGACCAGAAAAAGGACACAGCTGGGGAAACAGGTGAACTCTGAATAAAAGTCTGTAGTTTTAGCTAACTGTATCATATGAAGGTTAATTTTCTGATTTAAATATCTGTTGTTGTTTAGTTACTCAGTTACGTCTGATTCTTCGTGACCCCAGGGACTGCAGCCCGCCAGGCTCCTCTGTCCATGGGATTCTCCTGGCAAGAATACTGGAGCGGGTTGCCATTTCCTTCCTCAGGGGATCTTCCCGACCCAGGGATCAAAATCGAGTCTCCTGCACTGGCAGGCAGATTCTTTATCACTGAGCCACCAGGAAAGCTTTAAATATCTGTACCCTGGTTTTAAAAGACACAGTATTAGGAGAAGCTGGATGAAGGGTATATGGGAACTTCCTACACTATTTTTCTGTAAGTCTAAAATTACTTCAAAATGAAAAAGTGAAAAAAAAAGAGAATCCCCCAAACCCAAAACCTTTCAGATGCTGTGTGCTTTCTTAAAGGATCATCTTCATGTTAGAATTTAGGTGGCAACTGCTACCTCCAGTGGGCCCTCTGAGGGGCTGCGTACCTATCACACAAGCGGTCACTTTGTGGCTGTTTGAAGCTGGTCTTGAAGGTCAAAGTGCTCCATGTGCTAGAGCCTGGGGGTCCTGAGCTCGGGAGCCCTCACCCTGTGCTGCTCCCAGGGCCAACCCTGCCTTCGCAGAGTGACCTTCCAGACAATTGGAGAAGTCCGAGGAGCTGGTTTCCAGCTGAGTTTTTAGAGGCTGATGATTTCGCTTTTAAGAAAAGAGGACGAGGAGAACGGTGGGACACCCAGCTCTCCTCTTTCTACACGGTCTCCTTTCAGGTTCTGGGGAGATCGACGTGCAGGAAGAAAGGGGTGAATGGTTCTGCTGGTTGTTATCTGTTCCCTTTCCTTATCTGAAGCCACTGGAAGCAGGCCCCCCTTCCTTCCTGAGGAGCCCAAAGCCAATGGCTCCCTGTGCTCTGTTCCTCTGGCTGTGTTTGGGGCAGACGGGGGGCGGCGTGGGTGGGGGGTCTAGTCTTTAAGAGTCCTTCCACTTCCAACAGGCCAGACAACCCAGGCCCTGATGGGTGGTCCCAGGTGGGACTGCTGTGAACCAAGGGTCTTCAAGACTGGCTAATCTTGAGTGTCCTAGGATGGTGAATCAGCCCCTCTCACCTACAGATCAGAGCATGGAAGCTTCTATGATGAGTCTGCTCTGGTTTTCTTTTCTTTTTTAAATTGGAGTGTGATTGCTTTACAATATTGTGTTAGTTTCTGCTGTACAACAAAGTGAATCAGCTATCTGTACACATATATCCCCTCCCTCTTGAGCCTCCTCCCACCTCCCACTCCGTCCCACCCCTCTAGGTCATCACTGAGCACCAAGATGAGCTCCCTGAACCATACAGCAGCCTCCCACTAGCTATTATTCTACACATGGTAGCTCGTGTATTTCAGGGCTACCCTCCCAATTCATCCCACCCTCTCCTTCTCCACGGTGTCCACAAAACTGTTCTCTACATTGGTGTCTCCATTTCTGCCCTGCAAATAGGTAAAAATGGTATTGATGAATCTATTTGTTCTGGCTTTCTTACAGAAAACTCTGGAATCTGAGGATACAAGTCAGTTGCTTACTGCTGGGTCCATGGACGTTAAATGCTAAGTACTGTCACCAGTGATGATGTGGTGTAACTTCTATACTGATCAGAGAAGGCGTGGATGTATTGTCACCAAAGCGTTAAGATTTTGCCTCAGTTGTTTCCTTGTTCCAAGTCCCTCCTTTGTAAAATGAAGACTAAACGTTCTTTCCCAAAGGGTGTTGGTTATGAGGTTTAAATGACCTACTGTTTGGTGCTTTAACACATTTGGTACAAAAAATCAGACAGGTCACATGACAGTGTGAACGTACCAAACATTCCTGAAACGCATGCTTAAAAATGGCTAAGATGAGAAATTTTGTTACGTGTGTTTTCCCATAACAAAAAAAAAGTCATTCAGTATATCATTAAAAAAAAAACCCACACAAACATCAGTTGCTAGGATTAATATGCCGTTACTTTGTTCTGAATGGTTACCATCATCACACGTATTGATTCCTAGATTAGATGCGGACAAACTCCCGGCGCTCTGGCTGGGCTCCTGCTCACTCCCACAGCTCCAACTGTCTCCGAAACCCAGATGGTTCTTGTGTTCCCAGACACCATCCTGCAGTTGGGCTTGCTCCTGCACCCTAAATGTGCACAGTCTCTTCAACCCCTCCAGTGGAGGCTCTGCCAGCCACTCCCTGGACTCATACTCTCTCTAACCCCCATTACGTATGCATGTGCTCAGTTGCTCAGTTGTGTCTGACTCTTTGCAGCCCCAAGGGCTGTAGCCCACCAGGCTCCTCTGTCCATGGAACTTTCCAGGCAAGAATACTGGAGTGGGTTGCTATTCCTTACCCCGGGGGATCGGCCCAGGAATGGAACCCGAATCTCTCGAGTTTCCTGCACTGGCAGGTGGATTCTCTACCACTAGTGCCACCTTGGAAGCCCGTATCCCCCCACTGTCAGTTTCCAATTCATGACCTCATCAACACCCACCCAGTCAGCCTCACTTGAAACCTGACCCCCACATTCCAGGGGTCACAAAATCATGTCAATTCCACTTCAGAAATGCCTCCAAAATCTAACTCCTCCCTTTTCCACCACTTTAGTTGAGATCCCAACTGCCTCTCATCCAGCCAATGATGATGACAACAATCTCTTTGGTTATCATTCTTCCTTCCACCTCATCCTTCCACCACTACCAGGATTAATCCTCTTTCAGAAAGTCAAATCTGATGTGTCATTCACCTACATACATGGTACCCAGTGGACTCTCATCTGAACCAAGTCTAAGAACTCTGTTTCTTGCCATAGAAGGTCTGTTTATATGCAGTTGTTTATATCAACCCACATTTACAGTCACATGTCCCCCCACCCCCTACCATGAACCTTATTCCGTTATAAGCGTCTCTCTACCTGCTAAGACTGTCACAACTCTTCATTTTTTGCAAATAATATCCCCATTTGCTTATTACTTGCAGGACTCTTGCTGCCTAGCAATCATTCACACCCACGAGTTTCGGCAAGATCTAAGTCGAATACCTCTTCTCCCAGACAGCAGGGTTCAGCCAGTACGCCGTTCCTCAGCACACACTGGGCTGGGGGGCAGGTTAATAATTCATCAGGCTACCTCCATTTTCTCTTCAATTAGACCTTCTGTCTCTGAAGGCTTGTTATGTCTTCATCATCGCTCCATTCCTAGTTCCCAGAACAGTGCGTGGCTCAGCACATAGGGAAAGCTAAGTCTGTTGAATGAACTATGAGTGAGAACGTTGTGGCTGAGTTTCTTAACTTCCAATCTTAGGAAAGTCATTTCGGCAAGGCCGCCTGTTATACTTTAAGATGTCCCACACTGGACACAAGCTAGGTACTCTGGGATGACCATAATTTCTTTGGTAAGTAAGTTACTTTTTGTACCCTGGATAAGTAATTTATTAACTGGCATCTTGGTGACGTCAAAGACCTTTGTGTCTCTCATGGGGGCTGTCAGCACCTACTGTGTCAACAGCATTAATGAGTTCTGGACTGTTCTGAATAGGTGTACTCACGAATTCTTACTCTCAAAAATCATGTGCCCCTCTATAACTTTTAGTAGCTTAGTATTCTTTAAAGTTTTTATCTTCTGTTTTTTTTTTTTTTTTTCAGTTACTACTTTTTTTTGGCCACGCCAAGAGGCATGTAAAATCTTAGTTTTCCTACCAGGGATCAAACCCATGCCCCCCGCAGTGGTGGCACAGAGTCTTAACCACTGGACCACCATGGAAGCCCCTTAATAGTTTAATTTAAGCAAGACAGGCGCAATCTGTGCATGGCACTCAAGATAATTCTATGAAAATTTAGGCAAGTACTGTATATAAAGGAAAACATATATTCATATTTCAGACTCTGTGATCAATACTAAGTGTTAACTTTGGATGAAGATCAAGGCAGCTTTGGTGGCTGGCAAGAAGTACCTGTGAGTACCTGACTCACCTGGCAGGGAGGTCAGAGTGCGCTTTATAGACACATCGTTGTCTGCCAAACTTCCACTTTCTGGGTCCTCTACCTACTCCATACAGAGTTACCTCCAGAGCACCTTTGTACAACACGGCCCTGTCTTTCTACCCACAGCTTGGCTGATCCATAGTCCTCTCCAGAGAACCTGCTTCCCAGGATGTAACCTGTTGTTTAGTTGCTGTTGTGTCCAACTCTTTGCAACCCCATGGACTGCAGCCCAGCAGGCTCCTCTGTCCATGGGATTTACCAGGCAAGAATAACTGGAGTGGGTTGCCATTTCTTTCTCAAGGGGATCTTCCCAACCCAGGGATTGAATCTGCATCTCTCGCACTGGCAGGTGGATTCTTTACCGCTGAGCCACCAGGGAAACCCAGGTTGACCCAATCAGAATCCTTTCCATGGATTTTAGTAACTGCAGTGGAAAAGCAGGCAGTCTCTCTTTCACTGGCTGAAGCTGAAAGGTGGAGAGCTCAGAAGGACAGTTCATGATTTCTACCAGCAGGAGAAAATAATTTCACAATCAAGAATAAAGTGGATATGGGCTTCCCAGGTGGTCCAGTGGTTAAGAATCCACCTGCCAGTGCCAGGGACACGGGTTCAATCCCTGATCCGGGAATGTCCCACATACCATGGAGAAACTGAGTCCACATGCCACAACTCCTGAGCCTGCTTGCTAAGGCCCATGCTGTGCGACAAAGAGTAGCCCCTGTTCTATGCAAGGACAGAAAGCCCGTGGGGGGCAACGAAGACCAGATGCAGCCTAAAAAGTAGTCAATAAAAATATATAAATCTTTAAGAAGAAAGAATAAAGTGGACAGACAGAAAGTAAAAGAGCCAAGACAAGGAGGGCACTCAACCCCTTGCTCTGCACAACTGAAGCCCAGCTGCACAGCTCTGCCCTTCTGATGGCTTGGTTATCTCGATACTTGTATTCCAGAAGGCTATACATTCCTCTAGTTTTTAGCTTGAATTTAGCTTATTATTTGAAGCTAAACAAATCTTAAAAACACAACAAAACCCTGCTAACATAAATACAGTCAAAGTTGTTAAATGTTAAGAGCTTTAAAATGACCCCATGGTTTCATGAAGGCTCTTGTAGGAGTTTTCTGGAAAGTCTCTAATATGTGGAAATCACATATTTTCTTGAGCTACAGAAGGTTGAGGGATCTTTTGTACAATGGATAAGTGCTGTGTAATAGATTCACTGAGTAAATTGCATTTTTTTTCAGTGTCTACTCTTCTTATAGAGGGTCTAACTGCTCATCATTAGAGGTTCGAGATGCACTGAGGGTACCAGTGTAACTCTAGGTTAACTAAGTAAGTAGTCCACATACGCTGTGTTGCTATCTCTGGGGAATATGTTACTTGAAATTATTGCTGCATTCTAAACAGACCATGTGAGAGGGATAATTGCTTTTCAATGACTGGATCAATATTTTTGTTTTTCACCTTTACTACTTGAGTGATTGGATCTAAAGCCAGAGGAGAAAAATCAGGTCAGTCCCCTGGACCTCCTGCCATTCAGCAGGAAGATCAACGTGCCTGCAAGGAAGCCCAAGGAGGGGAGCGGGCCAGGGAGCACAGTTCTCAGGGAGCGCTAACTTAATTTCAAATTTCTCAATGAGAGAAGCCATGCTTATCTATGGCTCTTCTGTTGCAGCATTAAAAAACTGCCTTGAGGGTACAAGGTATAACTTGTTTTATGTGTGGCTTATTGAATAACTTCATGAATTGATGACCCGACCATGTATACCAGCCAAGGAGAAGAGCAGTTCGGCCACTCTGCCCAGGAGGGGGAATATCTCAAGCTCTGGGAGAGGGATGACGGGGCTGGAGATGCAGAGAGAGGTCATTCGGTAACAGAACAAAGACAATGTCCACATGTGCAGGCATGAGTGAACATTCTATTCCAGTACTCAGGACCCAATGATGTGAAACTTGTGATGGTACGATGCAGGAGACATAAGAGACGTGAGTGCAATCCCTGGGTCGGGAAGATCCATTTGAGAAGGAAGTGGCAACCTACTCCAATATTCTTGCCTGGAGAATCCCATGGACAGAAGAGCCTGGAGGGCTACGGTCCATAATGTTGCAAAGAGTTGGACACGATGAAAGCGACTTAGCACGCATGCACAACTCTGGCTTACAAACAGGGCCCTGATCTGGATCCCACTCATTGCTGAGGGACAACCCTAGACGGCCCTGTAAACCTTTCCAACAAGAGAGATGATGCTAAGCAATATATTAAAAGAATGAGACATTTTGCCTAAGTGATTGCTTAGCTAACAAAATCGATGCCTTTCAAGCACCTTAGAAGCACTATTTGCATGCAACTAATGTACTAACAGCAAATGGGGGCTTATTACTCAATTAAAGCTCATCACAGAGCATCTTTTTCAAGCGATATTTTGTTGGATGGTGGAGTTACAACTGAAAGGGATAGAATGCCGTTTGAACATTTCCTTTTAGTCCAACACACTACTGTTCTCCCTGGTCTTTTCCTGTCAGTCCTCAGGCTTATTGGAATGTGGCAGGAGGGAAAGCTTGGTGGTGAAGAATGTTGCAGTAGGAGCCAGACAACCTGGCTTTAAAACCACCAACTGGTGGAAGGTTACACAAGGCTTGTTACATAAGCTCCCACGACTCAGTTTCCTTGTCTGTAAACTGGGGATAACATTAGCACTTACCTGGTAGGGCTACAATGTGGATTACACAACTCAGTACATGTAAAGCACATAAACACATGATTCAAGTAATTTTTTTTTGTTATTGTTGTTCAGTCGCTAAGTAGTGTCTGACTCTTTGCAACCCCATGGACTGCAGTGTGCCAGGCTTTCCACATCCTTCACTATCTCCCGGAGTTTGCTCAAATTCATAGTTATTTATTATATAATATTATTTCTGTATAGCATGTGACACTAGATACCTTATAAAATATGAAGTTGATGAGATCTGGATAAAAGGTAAGAATCTCACTCCTGCTACCATTAGGACACGAGGTGATTTACCTCTTCGATCCTCTGTTTCCTTTTAAGTAAAATGGGGTTGATCGTGCCTACACTTTGGAGGGTTGGTGTGGAGACTGTATGAAATAATGTGTACAGCGTCCTGACCAACATTTCTAACCAGGTTTATTAGAGCGCTAGGCTGCTGCATGGATGCATGTGGATTCTGCCACATGAGGACCCAGATTTCCTTCCTTCTCTCTGAACACAGGCAGACAGTAACCGTCAGCCTGAGGCTTGGCGGGGCCTGGCGCATAGGACCCTGGGCTCCCCTCGAAGAAGGAGCTGCTGCAGACCTACGCCCGGGGATAGGCATCGCAGAGAGAGAGCTGAGTGCGGGGAGCACCGCGCTCTGCCCCTGGAGGCATGAGGCAGCCCGTTCCCTGCCAGCCAGGGATGTCCACTGACACACACGCACCTACAGGCTGGCTCTCCGTAATTCTTTCCCTGGCTTCCTTCTCGGGGCATGAGGGGAGCGGCGCCGGCTTAGCCCGCGTCCCCTCCCTGCCGGGCCTCAGTGCGGGAAGCCAGGGCCCCTGGACTCCCCCCTCACACTGCCCGCCTGCAGCACACACTGGAGCCGGGGAACTTGCCTGAGAAGCCAGTAAAATTTTAATGCACTCTGTAGCGCGGTCATGTCATACTCGGTTATGGCAAATAATCCCAGATGCCTGCAGAGGTAAAATGGAGCTGTAATGTGCTTGCCTCCTAACCCGAGCTGACAGCAATGATGTACGACTACCATTAGCGGAAAATATCACTTCAACTAACCCATGATCCAGCTCCGCTCAGGGTCACATTATCCATGAGGAACAAATTACACTCCCAAAGTAAATACAAATTTTCTACACGAAATGGGTACAAAAAAATAAAAAAGGGAAGGGGGTGATCCGTCCCCTTGGCCAGCACACTGCTGAGTGACACAGATGATAAAGGACAGGACAAATCATTGGCTGACAGAGCGCCGCGCTGTAATCAGCTCTGCCGGCACGCACTCCAGCCGATAAACACTATATTCTCCCCTTAGTGGCAAATACATAATCTTTAACACAGACACGGCTGCTTCGGATACTGACCACTGGGTTGCAGAACACCCTGAGCGGCACTTGCCATCCGACAAGGAAAGTGCTGTTTGGGCCTGACGGACCCTGAGATCCCCTGCAGGGGCAGGGGAGTCAGCATATAGAGGGTTCTGGAAGGGGCAGGTGACACCAAGTGAAGCTGCTCTGGGGGGTGCAGTGCAGGGGCTGCGGAAATACCACGGCCTGTTCTCCTGTGTGCTGGTCACAGGAAGAAAGCCGTCTGGAGAGACCACATGAGATGCGAGAGGCTTGGGACTGGAAGGTCCAGTAATTCCCACCTGCCTGGGTGACTGGGACAAGACCTTTTCCCCTTCTGTGACTCAGATAATCAACAGAGCAACTTCCAGGTATAGAACTAATATTTATAGACCATCTACTACATGTCAGACACTAGTAGACATGGGGTACTTGCTAGGAGTCGATGATTTAAGAAGGTATTAAGTGTTTACACACAGACACTAAAAGAAGACTGAGCACGTTGACCAAATGTGCTTAGTCTGCGGGGTGTGAGCTTCCGCCTCATTACTCATGGTGGACCCCGGGCTGACATGGCCACTCACCTGTATGAGTGAAAACATATACCTGTAGCCCTTGCCTTCTTACCCTGGACAACTGCTTCCCAGGTTAAAAAAATAAAGTCATGTTTCAGAAGAGCTTGTACATCTAAGTTGTCAGTGGACCCGAGCTGTGTTTCCTCCATGTTTATTGAGCAGTTGTCATGTCTGAACATGACAATTCCAGTTTTTAGAAGCTGGAAGGTTTGTGAGTGGATAGGTAGGTACAATCCAGGTCTCCTGGAGGGTGCAGCACAGAGAAGAAGGTAGCAAAGATTCTCAAATGCCTATGAGCATTTCCCAACTCATCTTTGTATATAGGGGGAAAGAGCCCAGACCCTGGAGCCTTAAGACAGCTCATATCTCAGCTCTATCACTTATCAGCTCTTAAGTTTCACCTTCTTTATTTGTAAAATGACATATGCTTGAGAAGATAGTCTTTGAAAGGATTGATCATTGACTTTGGCTCACTGAAGGTGATAAACAGTGTAGCAGCTAAGGATACACGCAGAAAACCAGAATAAAATGACACATGTAACAGTGTTTTGAATGACACAATGTTTTCTACAGTGTGAAACATCGTTTCATCTTATTACTTAGCTGTTACTATTGGCCCTACTTTGGCCACCAGATGCAAAGAGCAGACTCAATGGAAAAGACCCTGATGTTGGGAACGAGTGAGGGCAGGAGAAGAAGGGGGCGACAGAGGATGAAATGGGTGGATGGCATCATCGACTCAATGGACATGAGTTTGTGCAAACTCCGGGAGATGGTCAAGGACAGGGAAACCTGGCGTGCTACAGTCCATGGGATCACAAAGAGTTGGACACGACTGAGTGACTGAAAAAACTGATCCTAATCTCATTTGTTTACTCCCCCTAATAAATTAGTAGTATCTACCTTTTTTTTTTTGGCCAAGAAACTAGGGAGTTGAAAAGTCATTAAGAGTCCCAAAGAAGAAAGGTGAAGCCCAAGGTGAATGCTCTGGGTACCCAAGGGTTCCTGCGCAGTCCTTACTTCAAATGCTCCATTTCACTGTCTCAGTAAACATGCATATGAATCAGCAATGAACCATGCCTGGAATTGAACAGCACTAAGAAAGCTACTCTGCTTACTCTTCAAGTAACTGGGGGTATTAGGTAGGTCTACAGCCAGCACTTCTCAATGTGATCCTCCTGAGAACCAACATGGGAAAAGCTTCAGATGTAGGCCAACTTGACCTTCCCAGTTGTAACTTTGAAAAAAAGAAAAAGAGGAAAAAATAATATCCATGCACTTAATTTTGGGACTTCTTAAAGTATAAAGTTTGGCTAATTATTAAAGTATCCTAATACGGAGATTTTATTATCTTTATCACATCTAGATATGGCAAGGTTGCAAGGAGTGATTCCATTACCCATCATTATATATCACCATCTAGAAGTTGCCAAAGGGGGATTAACTAAGACACTCACGCTCACATACAAATACACATGTACATGACCACAAAGAGATGCCTACATCTTTACTGAGGACAAACATTCTTCAATCCAAATACAGACTAAGATAGACTCTTCTGACAACCAAAGAACAACCCACGCCATACTCACTGACAAGCCACCAGATTAAGGATCACCAGTACTAACGCCTCTGCTTAGGACCTCCCAGACTCTTAGGTGGCTCAGGATGCATGGTCCATTTCATGAGACCAAAAGCCATCACCTCCACCTAATTCCTCCTTGGCTTTGCAACATTCCCTTCAGCTGAGCCATAATATCCAAGCCAATGGTTCATTCTAACAGAAAGCAGTTATCTTTACTCTGGCAATGTAGAATCATGTATTCAACTCTGGACCTCTCCTGAAGAATTCCTTTAATAGGTCAAATGATTCTCATTGTTAACCATCGAGTCCTTGAAAGGTACTATGTCAACTAGCTCTTCACTAGCTCCCATGCTCTCCTAAATAATCAGGGAAATGGAGGAGCAAGATTAAACTAACTGCTGCCTACTGACAAGTGCATGATGACAGAGTCAAGCGACCCTGTCAAGTCCATGTTGGTTCATCAGTAGGTGCTTGCATAAAAAATAAGTGAGTTGGACGGGGAGGGAGATGGGAGGGAAGTTCAAAAGGGAGGGGATATATGTATACCTATGGCTGATTCATGTTGAGGCTTGACAGAAAACAACAAAATTAAAAAAAAAAAAAAGTGAGTTGATATGAATGACTAAATGAAAGAACCAACAAACAGGTAATGACCTTGTTTGGACATCAAGCTCATACGTAAGTTTCCTTTAGTTACTTGAAAGTGTCAACACAGATGTGTCTGGACTTATCCATGCTATGTTTATTTCCTGTTAGGAATTTGAGAGAGAAAATTTGAGAAAAATTTTACATAATCTTCCTTGTACCTTGGCAAAGAGAAACTACTTTCATGTTTGTTTCCCTCTGGGTCTGCTATGTTGCTGGGCCTAGGTAACTAGCTACATAGAAAACCACGATATTCAGAGCTACACCACTGAACTCAGCCTCATATTATAGATGACAAAACTAAGTTCAGCAACATTAGGTGATTTACCCAGGGCCACACATTTGGTTGGTTAGAAATCAGAAGTCAGCTCTTCCAAGTATCCTTCTCCGTTACCTGCTCATGAGAACAAGGGAATATCTAGAACCCAATCCTGTCACTATTCAGTCTAAGAAACAAGAGTTTAGCTGAAGATGACTGACCAATTTCCAATAATTTGAGTATTCATTTGATTTATATTTAATAAAGAATATGTATATAAATATATATGCATATATATTAACCCATATATAAATCCTCTGGGGTTTTTCAGGTGTATGAACAGATATTCTACATATACATTCAGTGTGAGTGAAGTAAGTTTTGCTTTGGTACAAAAATGCAATGATATGACGCAGAGAAGAATTTAATGAAACTCAGGATTTAAAATAATTTGCAGCAGAGATTAAATCCAAGGATGGTACCAATAGGAACTTTGGAAGGATAGGAAGGAATTAAGCCAGATGGAAACATGATGATGTTGGAAGAACAATCTAGTGTCATTTTGACCCAGACTTAATCTTGGAGGTTGAATCAATGGGCATCACTCAACAAAAGCTGCAGAAATTTGCCAAATAAAGGAGGAAATTTATAAATGACTCAGAAATATCTTATGAAAAAATAAAATTATACGAGAAATATGGAAGGCTGGGGAAGAGAGCCCAGAAAACACACCTTGGGATTGACATGAGGTGTACTAAGGTAACAGCACCAGTTTCTGAAGTGGTTTCACTTATCCCCTCCAATGAGAGATGAGTATCCAGGAAAGGGAATGAAAATTTAGCAAAACAATGAACATGACTGAACACCGGGGATATAAAGATGAGAACCTGAGTCCCTACTCTTCTCCTGGGCCATGGCTGTGTGCTTTGCTGCTATGAAACCAGAAGGGAGGAGAAAATTCCTTTCTTTTCCTGCAAAGCAGGACAGCATCTTTAAGTTGTCACCCGATCAGAACACATCTTATTTCAAACCAAGGAGGGAGGTTCTACAAGCGACAATGGGGGATGCCTCCTGGGCTTCCGGAATGTTGCTGAGGGTGCGGAATTTTTACTAAGTATGAACGTGGCCCATCAAGGGATGGGGCTCTTCCACTATAAGCACAAGCCACATGTCCTGTCTTTCACTTGACATCTCAGCAGTTTCTCGGCCCTTCCAGGAGCCAAGTCAGGCATGTGGTTTGTGTTGAGTTAGGAACACAAGCCTCTGTCAGTTTTCTAGCTGCTTTTCTTAGAAACTGCCCTCTTTCCACACAAGTGAATACAAAATGATCAAACACAACACGTATAGTTTGAATTAAAAAATTTAGAATGCACCAAAAAGTGTGTGTATGTTAAAGGGAGGAGGAGCTGACACAGGAAATCCGGGGTTCTGCATTTGCCGCTAGCCAGTATCCCAGCCAGCAGTCCTGGGTGCTGGTGAGCAAGTCCAGGGACCCAGCAACCTTCTCGAGATCATTCCTGTCGTTAAAAACCCAGGGAGAGGAAACTGCAATCAGAAGTCGTGCTAAAAGCTTCAGGAGGAAAAGGAGAATAGTTCACGTCTATGAAGATGTTGTGTATGTGTCTATTGCATGCACGAGGCACTATACATCTACAAACACAAGCATGTGGGTTGCATACACACATAACATCTCTATACACCCCTTTCAGGTCTTTCTCCCGAGCTGTCAAAATGTTAAGAGCATTAACAAAAAAGAAAGTAAATGCTTCTTTTGGACATTTGTTATAAGGCAGTAGTTCTCAAAACCAGTTGTATAAAAAGTACCAAGAAGCTTTCTTAAAAACAGATGCCGTGGCCCCTACCCCGATGGACCTCATCAAACCCTCCCTGCTGCAGTGCGCATCTGGGGACTGACAGTGTTTGGCTTGTGGGCTGGGCCAGCCACTCCATCACCCTCTGCTCCCTCCAAGATGGCATGCTTGCTCTCTTCTCAGATTGTGCCGAGAGGAAAGACTGATGATTGGGGTAAGGAATTTAATAATCATTGTTTGGGGACCCTTTCAAATTTCACAACACTTCCATTCAGCCTGTGTCAGGAAGTGACCGAGGGGAATAAGGCTGGGCCTCGGGTTCCAGCAGAAAAAGAAACTCACACCTCTTATCCTCTGGCATGTTCTCTGGCAGACACTGAGCTTTCGGAAGAAGATTGCCTTCCTCCTTCCCCAAGTGATTCTCCCTCACTCGACTCTAAGAAAACTAATGAAAGTTGACATTTACAGAGCACGGATCAGGCACGGAGCCAGTTTAACTGTTAACAAAACTCGAGGTGGGGGCCGTTGTTATCCCCATTTAGCAGATGAGAGGATTGAGGCTTGTCCGTGGCTCCGGAGCTGTGAGGGACAGTCAGGAAAAAGCCCAGGCCATCAGACTCGGCGGCCCAAGCGCATGACCACTGAGGACTGCCCCTTCCAACCACCTCGATCATGTGGCCCACAGAACACACAGAAAGCGGGTGGATGGAAGGAGAATCACTTTGCATCTCCACTTAGATTTCACAACCAAACTGGGAGTGTTTCTCAGCACAATGGGATGCTGCCAGTAGGAGAGAAAGAGGGGAAACAAGAGAAAATCTAGGCCAAACATGGGGAAATATGCGTGTTGCCTCTTTGTTCTCGTTATACCAATTCATTTCAGGTGGGGGACTGGAATAATTGCTTAATTTGGGTGATTAAGGTGCCAAGTGCTGCCTCTTTTCTCCACACTAACTGCAAAGAACAATCCCAAATCTAAGATGCAGCATTCCCAGCCTTCTCTACTCCTCCACCCTGTTGCTACTCTTCACAGAAGTCCTCCAGGGCCGCTGACATTAAGGTGAAATGCATTCTCACAGCTGGGGGGGCAGGGCGTGGGGGCACCGAGGGATGCTGTGTTCGGTGTCCTGTCAAGCCTTCTCCATGTGTGAGAATGTCTCCTGCATTTATGGAAAACTCTGCTTTCTGGCCCTCTTCTCAGTCACTTCCACATTAATTAGTAAGGGTATCATTTTATAAATTACAGCTTCGTATCAGAGGAAAGCAGAGTTTATCTTAATTCAGTCAGCTGTGTGAAATACGGTACCCTAATTTTAGACCACCAGCTCTGCAGATCCCTATGGAGTTAGAGAATGACAGGTCTTCTGGAGAGAAATCCCAATGGGTCCCCTGCAAGTCTCACTTTTGCCTCCGACAGCCTCCCTGGTGGGGTTGTTGAACGGATCCCAGGACACTGAGTGGCATCTCTGCCGCCATTAGCAATTCAGATTCGAATACGAGTCCTCCAAAGAGCACAGGAGGCAGCCAGAGTTAGCTCTGGGGCTCCGAGCGGGCCCAGCAAGAGGCTCTGGCAAGGCGGAGGCTGACGGGGGCCCAGGCCCAGGTGCAGAGCAGAAGCCTGGGAGGATGGTGTTAAAGTCAGTGATAAACACCAGACAATCTCAGTCCAAAAGGGGAAGCCTTGACAGTCTTAACTACAACGGGGCCAAGCAGGCACGACGGCAATTATAGAGTCTCGACGGCTCCTGCCAGGGCCCCCTGGAGGAACGCCAGGCGACAGGGCTGGGAGAGACAGGGGGGTGCCGCTGTGGAGGAGCCCCTGGGGAAGGAGAGGAGGACCTGCGGGGCCACTGTGGTCCACAGGGAAAGTGGCTGGGGAGGCGAGGCAGGAATCCCCCCCTTTTCAAAGGACTGACCACTCCCAACAGCCCTCTGTGCCCACCATCACCCCTCCCGTGGACTTGCCTATGGACATCTCCTATTCTTCATCACTGTCCAGAATTCACACCAAACTCAAGAGCCATGGGCGCTGGCTACCTTCTCACCCATGCCCCTGGGCTGACACTTCACTGCTTCCCACACTCGGAGATGGACACCCGAGCGGCAGAGATGCGGGGACACAGGTCCCAGTAAACCAGTAGCTGGGGTGCTCCTGGGATGCAGGAAACACCTGGGCCCCCAGATGCCTCCGGAAACCACAGGCAGCGCTGATAATTCTCAACATTAATAGTTAGTGATCTTGTAGACAAGGGGTGCTAGCCACCAGCACAGTCTGAGGCACTGGCCTGAGACACGAGCCGGGCATCAGGGACTTGTGCAGCTCCAGCGGCATTCAGAAGCACAGTCAAGGTTGAGACTGTTCATCACGACACCTTCGGGGAACACAAGACTGGATGCCTTGCCACCTTCTGCCACTGCTGGAGACTGGGACACTTCCTGAATTCACTCTGCCTTATAAAGCAGGAACATGTGCTTGGCAGTGCCACCCCAAGGAAGCCTCGTCCCCTTGGAAAGGGCCACTCACTTGGAGAGTGAGATCCACCATCACCTGGAAAAGATCTCCCGGAGCAGCCAGAGTGTCTCTCCCTGGGTCCCCGGGATGCCTGATGGAAAAAGACAATGACTGCCCTGTGGGATGTGGCCAGGATGGCTTGGGGGCCAGCGGGCTTACTCGATCACCGAACGCCCACCGCTGCCCACATGCCTCAGGCACCCACCGCACACTGGCTGCCAGAAACACAGTGGAGGGGGATGACTTCCAAAGAGTTAGGCCTCCCCGGGGGCTGGAGGAAGGAAGTGCCTACTTGTCAGCTGAACAAAAGACTAACCCACAGCCCCGTTTTCAGTGTGTACTTCCACTGTCATCCAACAGCCCATTACCGTGTCACAGCACGGCGCACCCTTCCATAGGTCACTTTGTTTAAAATGACATGGATAATGCACATGTCAGCAAGCTGACAGTCCTAGCCGTCCTTCAGAGATAAAAACCTCAAGGCGAGAGCCTGTTCTTATCTGGGGGACATGCACTGGTCTATCATCCAAGTCAGGCAGAACATGATTTCTCCAGAGAGCACTTTTTTCATTTCCTGATTTTAAGGAAATCAAATAAGCACCATTTGTCTTCATCTGAATATGCTTGACCTGCTCAAATGATGATGTCTCGCATTTTATAACGGGCTGCATATGCTGAATTCAAATTAACGACAGCACAGAACAAGGGCCTTTAGATCTCTCTTGGAGGCTGGCAGCAGAGAAGGAGGGGGAAAATGCTGGGCTCCATGGAAAGATCCCACTAAATACTAACCACAGGATTCTGAGTAAAACTTGCCAGCACGTTGGAGGTGAGAGTCAGGGAGAAGAGCTCAGGAAAGCCGGCTGGGCAGGACAGACCCAGAAACTGGGGATGGGGGGCGGATGGATACATTCCTTTTAGTGCCAAGCAATACAGAAACCATGATATTTAGGTTAACTCTTTTCGAAATACACAGAGAGGCAATAACATTGGAAAGAAATTTGGTTGGAGGGTTGCGACAGCTAGAAAGAAAAACCAAACAGACAGACAATCCCTTTGGCTCGGGCCACAGAATGTACACTTTACCAGGTTGTGATCCAATCTTCTGGAAGCCCCCAAACCGAGCTCCTTGTCTTGGTCCGTGTGGAACCGGCTACACCGAGGCTGGTGGCCGTGAGCCTCGGAACAGAGCGTGTACCTGCTGGAAGAAGCACCCTCCCACCTGACCATCCACCTGGACCAGAAGAAGGCGGTTCCCACCTGACAGCCCTGGCCCACCTCTTCCCCCACCCCCATGAGGAACAGGAATAAACCATTAACATAAACCCAAACTCATAGGAATAAACCATTATCATTTCTATCAAGAAGGCCAATATGTACAGAAAAGCAGGAAGAAGCATATGGGTCAGTAACAGAAATGCAGGAACGACATTACAAATGCATATTAGCAGGTTTAATGTTCCAATCAAGGATAAAACCAGAAAAATCAGATGGCTATTAAAATAAACAATTTCCTCTTTTAAAATCTTCTATAAAGTGAAAAACGTAGTGTCATATATACACAACATTAAAAGGCTTATTTTTTAAAAGTGGGCCTCACAAGTGAAAGATTTATTTCTCATCATAGGAAATGTCAGTGTGAATGCAGCCCGTCTTTGCAGAAGAGACGTGCTGTCAGCATGAAGCTGGCACCCCACCCCCTGCAGTGTGTGAGGGAGACCCCTATGTTCACGATGCTGTGTGCTGTGCCCACAGTAGGGGGATGAAAGGGGCTTACCTTCTCTTCCTGGTCACTGTCACTGTCACACTGAAAAGGAAGACAAGAGAATGAGCATTAGTGCAAAAATTGAGTTATGTTTTTGCTATTGCTACAGAAAAAAAAAAAAGCAAGGTAAGTAAAGGAAATAGGAAACATTGTGTCTGGGCTGGAAAATTTCTTCAGTTCAGGTGCTGCGAAGAGAAAAAAAAGCAAAGTGTGGGGAAGTCATTCTACTGAATTCATCTGATGCCTGTGCTCCGTGGCTCATCTTGTGGTCAGTTGGTCACACCAGTGAGCACCCCTCACCACACAGCAGAGGGGACGCCCACAGAGGAGCCAATCCAGCCCCGAGACTAACGTAAATCAAGATCATTCAATGGGAGTCAAAGCAAAATCAATTTCTCAATGGAGATGTCTTCCCTTTAGCTAATATGAATGGCTCTCTCTCCTGTTGCTTTTCTAGAGGAAAAGAGGCGAACCTCTGGGCACTCTATTCTCTCACGTGGACTTGGAAGGAAGCACAACACGATAGGCAAGGCTCATCACCTGTGATCAGCCAGAGCAAAGAGGGAATATTCTCTATTAAAAACATGCCAAGGACAAGAGGTCAAGGTAACAAATCAACAATACGGGCAAAAAAAAGCTTTAGGTCAGGAAACTCACATGGTATCTAACAGATTCCAACCACTGAGCACAATTTCAGAAGACCAGAGAGTGACAGTTAACCCAAAGCTTTGGGTTCCTCATTAGAAGTCAAGGAAAAAAAGAACGCACATTTTTATTCTAAAACCAAGAATAAAGTTTTGTTATCCGATATTTGATTTGTAAGAAGAGGATGTGTTCTGTGAGAGTAAATACTCAGCATGTCAATACGTCTATTCATTCACGCGATGGACCTTGATAAGCACCGCTAAGCGGGTCAGATAATCAGTCAAGACACGGGCCTGGTCCTAAAGTAGCTTTCGGTTTTGTAGTAGAAGTAACCAGTGTGGCGTGATCAGAGATAAACCTACTCCGTGAGGATGACACTGCCGTGGAGTGGAGGAGAGACAGAGTGCTGTGAGGAAAGGACCAGGTCATGGGGAGACCAGGCTGGCAACCCTTATGCTGTCTAGACCAGCACGATGCATGGTTTGAGAAAGGGCAGAACAGACGGCTTCCCTGGTGGCACAGACGGTAAAGAGTCCACCTGCCATGCAGGACACCCGGGCTCGATTTCCGGGTTGGAGAAGATCTCCTGGAGAAGGGAATGGCAACCCATTCCAGTATTCCCACCAAGAGAATCCCATGGACAGAGGAACCTGGCCGGCTACAGTCCATGGGGTTGCAAAGAGTCGGACACAACTGAGCAACTAACACACAGAGCAGATGGCACAGTGACTGTGAAGGTAGAACTGACAGGACTTGATGACATGTGGGTGTGGAAGCAAGAGGGACGAGTCTAGGATGACGCCAAGGAATTTTAGTGTGGCCGCCTGGACAAGGGAGTTGATGTAGCTATGAACAGAAACGGGAAATAAATTCGCTTATAGAGTAGCCACTGCTGGCTGTACACCCACAGCCATTTGCAGCCCCTCTTCTCCCATGTCTGTACCATCTCCTGACATTTCGAGACTGAAAAAGTCAGGTATTTTCCATTTCCCAACTTCCCTTGCAGCTAAGGGTAGATGTAAGATCCAGTTTTGGCTAGGACTTCAGGAAATGTCTGCCTAAGGTTCTGGAAAATCCTTTCCTCTTCACAAAAAGGAGAAAAGCAGAAGCACTGCTTCTTTCCCCTGAACATCACTGCATGAGGATGCAATGTCCAGATCTGGGGCAGCCATTTTGCAAAAATGAGGCCAAAAGCCGAAGTACAAAGACAAGGGAAGAAAAATCCTGGCACAATCCAGACATGGGAACCAACTTCAGAGCAGCCAGGCATTGGAGTTTTTTGTTCAGATAAGTTAACAATAAATTAACATAGTTTAAACCACCACTAGAGAGCTTTCAACTGAAAGTAACAAAACCACCATCCAAATGAGGACATCTACTAAGACTCAGTTTGGGGGCTAAAATGTCTGCGCAATATGCATTTAGGAACTCACATGGCAACCTCATGGCCTGTAACATTTTCTGCTCTTCCACTGGCTCCTCAATGCCACAGGGTTATCAGAGGTTTGGTGACAGTGCTTTAACCACTGCCTTGTTTTCAGCCAAGCTCCCAACCTCAGATTGTATAAACTTACTTTCTTCTGCCTGAGGAGTGACTGCTCTGTGATAATAAGTCAAACTGGCTGAGAAAGAAAACGGGCGGGATGAAGATCTCGAAGGCCTCCAACAGCGGAGGATGAGGGACAACAGTTCTCCTGATTGTGTGGTTTCTCCACTGCCCTCAGCGAAGCCTTCCTTCCTTGAGGTTCCTAAGTTCCAGGCACATTTTCAAGAGTGACAGAGCATGATTCAGGAGGGGTGTGGAAGACAGAAGAGGGTTCTGCCAGCCAGGCTCGTCTTCCCAGATGTTCACAGCCCGCCTTGTGAGGTAATCAGCGGCAGCTGAAGGCGGGGGCAGAGCATCTGCCCACACCCCCGCAAGGACTGGCGTGCAGGGGCAGGAAGAGTGGGGACGACGGTGGGGAAAAGAGCCACCGCTGTCCATGCCCCTCCCCCTACCCGAACAGCAGTGCGTCCCTGGGAATGGTTATTTCTATCAAAGTGTTAAGCTTCCTGCTTTCCAACAGTCCAGTTCTAATTTCAAGGTCCACTTAATTCTGCATCAAGTAATTACTGATATACCCAGAAGCACCTTGTCTCCAGAGTTAAGCATATGGTGAAGAACTGAGACCTACTGGTATCCATTATGGAAGCAGCACGGATGCCAAGCCGATTAAAAATGCTCAGGCTCCCCACACAACATGCCGGGTGAGTGACAGCCCCTCGACAAGGCCAGTCGCAGAGTCTGCCAAAACAGTCTGTGCTGCGCTGGGGCCCACATGGTGCGCTGAGAAAACAGTTCCATTTCTGGTATTAAATTCCCATACTGACCCGAGGACTTTGCCGTGAGCTCAGCAGGAGCGCACCATCCAATTTACAGCTCCGCTCTCTGGAGCCTGGAGTGCCAGCCCCTGGCAGAGACGAATGATGGTCAACCCCTCCAGCTCATAAATTATGCAAAGGCAATAAATGCACTCAGCAAACAGCGCCGAACGTTTGCCTAGCCTGGCTCCTAACACACTCTGTAAAAAGCCAGAAGCTTGACACATACAAGAGGTCTATTCCACTCATAAAGGGGGTTTGTTGACAACCCCAGACGGAAAGCGAGCCACAGTCCTAAGGAGTCTTTCTGCTTCACTGGCAGCGGTTTATGGGCCTGCTTTATGAAAAAGGGAGGCTGTTTTATGGAGTCGGTGTGGGTAGAATTCATGGTCTCAAATTCACATTTAATACACTGTAAGGCTTTCACACCCTAAGTTCAATACGGTGTGGATTTCTGGCCAAATGATTCCTGGTCCTGAAAGGTTAAAAGAAGAAGTGTCTGCTCCCCACTCCCTAGATACCCACTCCAATTTATGAGAGTTCACACGGAGCCACCTCCTGAGTCAGGTTTATGTTCTGCATGGGGCCGGGAAATGGAAAAGGCATGTCAGATACAGGAATGCGGTCCCGGCTGATTTGACCATTTTAAGCATTTTGACACCAAGGTCCTATATTGGTTTATTATCAAACAGGTTGCATGCTAACGACCAGTTCGAGGTGACAGAGTACTCGCTATGACTGGATTTCAAAGCCCTTTGTGAACAGCAGAAAATCCTTTCCTCCATTTTAAAAGCCAGATGGGGAAGAATTCTTGGCCACTCAGCCTTCAGACAAAGACATGACCCCGACCCACCACAGACAAGAGAGGGAAACAGGAGGCAAGAAATCCAAGCCACATGCCTCAAATGCAGGATTAGCAAGAGACCAGTTCCTAACCTGGGTACCTGTGCTCATTCCAACCCATCACATCCAACTGCCTCTTCACCTCTTCTTCCCCAAATCAGACCAAACCTTTGGAGGCAACTTCTTCCTTTCCCAGACAAGTCTTACCTCTTAAACCCAGGAAATAACCAACCAATCCTCACCCCAATATTTTCTCTTTTTGAAAATTAATACATATGTATTAAAATACATGTTCAAAAATCACCCACCAGGGACTTCCCTGGTGGTCCAGTGGCTAAGACTCCTTATTGCCAATGCAGGAGACCCAGATTTGATCCCTGGTCGGGGAACTAAATCCCACTTGTCACAACTAAGAGTTCACACGTGGCAACTAAGACCCAGTACAGTCAAATAATTAAATAAGTATTAAAAAAAAAAAAATCAGTCTACTATCTACAGACAAACCCTATTAACACATTTGTACAATGTGGCTCAGCTGGTAAAGAATCTGCCTGCAATGCAGGAGACCTGGGTTCGATCCCTGGGTTGGGAAGATCCTCTGGAGAAGGGAAAGGCTACCCACTTCAGTATTCTGGTCGGGAGAATTCCGTGGACGGTATAGTCCATGGGGTTGCAAACAGTCAGACACGACTGAGCGACTTTCACTTCACTTCACATAATTCATTCCAGTCTTTCTTTCATTCTCTGCATCCTTCACCCATAGATTTTAAGAAATGAAAAGAAAGGTTACTATTTGGTAACCTGCTTTGTTTTCACCAAATATGTACACTATTTTAGTTTAATGAGTAAAAGTTGCCAGTAACCCATGGGCTGTAGCCTGCCAGGCTTCTTGGTCCATGGAATTCTCCTGGCAAGAATCCTGGAGTGGGTTGTCATTCTCTTCTCCCGGGGATCTTCCCAACCCAGGGATCAAACCCAGGTGTCCTGCATTGCAGGCAGATTCTTTATCGTCGGAGCCACCAGGAAAGCCCTCAGTCATGAGGAAGCCCTCGTTTCTACTTTAACTTTTCACTTTCGTTTTCACCCAATATATCCAATATTTTAGTGTAATGAGTAAAATTTGCCAGTAACATCATATTTTTTAAAAAGGCTGCAGTGTAATCCACTGTATGGATTGTAAATAATCTAGTAAGAAAAAATTCCCTAGTGCTGGAAATTTGGAATGTTTCCACTGAACATGCTGGAATTTCTCCCTTGTACACATTCACCAATATTGCTCTTTCCTCGTATCTGCTCAGGGTCCTTCCTTTTCTACATATTCATTCATGTCATTGTCTCCCTAGAGTTGCATGTGCAGGTCTATCATTTCTATATGATTTTCAGGGGAGTCCTTAAAGAATCCCTCGGCTCCAGCTAACGTGTATGCTGAGACTAAATAATTCTCCATGCCTACCATTTGCCAGCTGTGTGACTTTGGGAAAGTTATTTAAACTCTCTGCATCTCAGTTTACTTCTCTGTAAAGTGTGGGTAATAATGGCATTTCCCTCCTAGGATGGTGAGAATAAAATGAATTGATACATGTAAACAACTTAGACATAGTACAGAGTAAGTATAGACAATTAATATTAACTGTTACTGAGTTATGTTTCCTTTGCTCCACCCCCTTCCTGAAGCCTTAGAAACACCTCAGCTCAAGTATTCATCAAAATCCAGACTCACCATCTTCTGCTCAGCCCGCACCTGCCCCCTCGCCAGGCTGTTCTTGGTGATGACATCACCATGCAATCACTCAACTGCCCTAGTGAAGAGTCTTGCCATCATCCTTGACTCCAATCTTGAGCAGATCTATCTTCCTCTCTCACCCCGCATTATCGATTCTGTTTTCTAAGTCCTCTCCATCTTCACGGCCATGGCCGCCGCTTTCTTTCAGGCTTTTATTTTATCATTACAAGAGGCTAATGACTGTTTTCCAAGGCCTAAGGTCTCTTTTGTTTCTGATCCAAGTCTTTACTGAACAGAGTGGATTTCCTAAATTCCAATTTGCTCATGACACTTCCCATGGCCTAGAGGGCAATGAAAACTCTACACACTGTTTCCCAGGTCTCCCACTGCCCTCCACTCCTCTAACCCAGTGCTTCTCAGGCTTTCTGTGGAGAAGGACCATTTGCTTTTGTTTTAATTTTCTATACGTTGTAGACCAATACTTTGTAAGATACAATAAAAAATAATTGCTAGAAAAATGGAAAAGGAAAGCAAAGACATATAAAAATATGTTATTATTAGATTTAAGAGATATAAAATTATTCTACTGAATTGCTGTAAAAGTTCCCGAATGCTTACTCTCAACCGCTATACTAATCTCGCAGCAGGCAGTTACAGACAGCTCACAGGCGGGCTTTGGTCTGCATCCACGCTTGGGGTGGTATAATCCTAACACATCCCTTGCACCAGCCACATCCCAGTGCAATGGATCACACTCTCAGGTCCTCCCATCTTCACACTTAACAATGTCCTCTGCCTGGAATTCTGTTCTTCCAAGTTTCCCCCTAAAAACTTATAATTCACCTTTAAAAATGCAATTTCCTCTGAGTCTTCCAACACTCTTCTTAGAATTGAGAATTCTTAGAATTTCAGTACTCTTTTTAGAATTGCTTCTGCCTCCATCTCTTTATAAAACTGTGTTTTCACTGTTGGCCACAATAGTCTTCCCACTGGAGCACGGGCCCTGTGTAGGTAAGGGCAGTGCCTCGTTCATCTTCCTCCAGGCCTTGAGACACAAGCAGACGCTCAATCATATTGATAAATCCATCTCACTCATCTTTAGAATTCCTGATTTCAGGCAGTGTAAGCAAACTCTGATTTAAAAGACAGGTAATTCCAAAGAAAGAAAGGCACAGGAAACACTGACAAACTTAACTGCTCAATACAAAGAAATGTATGCTTGAACACACCGGGTAGGGTGAAAATTATTAGCAGAACCAAGAGAGGTGGCTGGTGGCTCAGCGGTAAAGAATCCACCTACAATGCAGGAGACACAGGAGAAGCAGGTTTGATCCCTGGGTCAGGAAAATCCCCTGGAGAAGGAAATGGCAACCCACTCCAGTATTCTTGCCTGGAAAATCCCATGGACAGAGTAGCCTGGCTTGCTACAGTCCATAGGGTCACAAAGAGTCAGACATGACTGACCACACACATACATACAAGAGAAGTGGGGCCCAGAAGAAAAGATGCTATTGTTTAGTGGCTAAGTTGTGTCAGACTCTTTTGTGACCCCATGGACTACAGCCTGCCAGGTTCCTCTGTTCATGGGATTTCCCAGGCAAGAATACTGGAGTGGGTGGCTATTTCCTTCTCCAGGGGATCTTCCCTAACCTGGGGACTGAACCAGAGTCTCCTGCATTGGCAGGCTGATTTCTTACCACTGAGCCCCCAGGGAAGCTCACAGAAGAGAATATCTTCCATTAAAAGGCCTGGACAAGACATGATTATGATTTTATTGTATCAGTACATCCTCAAAAGCAAACATTTCTCATTGCCACTTGGGAATTTCAGTATCTGTGTTTTAAGACTCAAAAAGAAACAAGCCAAGGTCTGCAACACCTCTGCCTCATTCGGAATGAAGGAACAAGATGGAATTCCAGGGACCTGGTGATGGAATGCATTCGTAAGCAGAAAGTGGCAATCATTGAATATACCACACACAATGACATTGAGGAGGGTGCTGCTCTCCATTCTGCTCAGTGGACCTTGCTGGAACAGTTATTTCATGTCTCAAATCCATTTATCATTGCCACCAAAGATGTCAGGGCCAAACACCATCGCTGAACGAAGTTATTTTATACTTCTTTCTGCCTAAAGGAAATGAGAGGAAAATGAGGGAGAACCCCGCCTTGTAAACGACAGCACCTAACATCAAGTACAATTTCACTTTGCCCGTGACAAAACAGATAGAGTCCCCTTTGGGGCAGGCAGTTTATCTAAGATGGTAAGGACACCCCTCACCTAAAAGCAATTTCAGAAGAAGCCACCTGCAGAAAATATGACACATATTTTCTTATTTGAGGAAGTGAGGTAGCAGCTTGGTGACTACAAACAGGTCTGCCACCATCTTCATCTGCCCAGTTCCACATACATGAAAAAGAAAATGGGCAGCTCTTTTGTACCACATGTGGCAACTCTGATGTTGTCTGTCTTTCATCATTCCTTAAAGCTCTCATTTCACATTGTTTACGTTGCTCTTTTGCCAGCTTTTGACTGTAAGTGAAATTTAAAGCTATGGGGGCCCTAGAAATAAAAACTGTATTTTAATCCTGAAAATGGTTTGGGGTTTCTCAGTATAAAATGATGTCATTGGTTCCTTTCCCCTTGTATTTCAACAATAACTATGTTTGATCAAATAAAATAGCTCAGAAAAAAAAAAAAAAATGAAAGCCTAATCAAGGGCTTCCCTTGTGGCTCAGATGGTAAAGAATCTGCCTGCAGTGCAGGAGACCCAGGTTCAATCCCTGGGTCAGGAAGATCCCTTGGAGAAGGGAATGGCTACCCACTCCAGTATTCTTGCCTGGAGAATTCCACGGACAGAGGAGCCTGGAGGGCTATAGTCCATGGGGTCCCAAACAGTCAGACATGACTGAGTGACAAACACTTCCAAATCAAAAGATGTGTATGTCCAAAGACAGTTTAAAAGATAAGAGTACAGCTTCTGATAGTCACATGTGCACATTTGAAAATAATATATCAATCTTCAGCTGTTCAGCAGGTATGATCGAGAGCAAACTTTCAGAAGCTTGTGGAGTTCTGTGCTGGTAACTTTATCATTCCTATATGGGGAGTTCCCTGAACCTGGCATTTTTGCAAGTTCTCAGCTTGAACTGGCCAGAGTTCAGACAACCCATGTGATCTGAGGGGCCTAAGAGAAAACTTCTTTTCCCTCCAGCATCTCTCAGGTGATCACACAGTTTCATTCAATAATTAATTTAAAAATGACTACTGTGTGCCAGGTTCATTCTGACCACTGATTAGAAGCGCCAATCTATTTCCAGAAATCAAGCTGTCCAATCTGAAGTTTTCCAGCTCACAAATTAATTTTCAATATTTTTTTTTCCTTTTAGTCACTTGGAAATCCAAGTATAGGAAAAAAAAAAATTATATGCTGTAAATTTCCACTTAGCTTATTAAAATAGAGTAGGGTTTTTGGAAATACGGGAAGAAATGGATATTTCACAAATATTTGAAGCGTTCAGCACTTTTTTTCCTTAGAAGAAAGGAAGTCACATTTTGCCAGGTATAAACATACATAAACCCCAAAGATGAAATGTACTTAAACCCCAGAGCTCACAAGCCTCGGTGATTGCCAAAATGAGAAAAATGAGTTTCTTGTCCTAAGGTAAAACTGACAGGCTAGGGCCGGGTGATTTGTAAACCGTCTCTTTTAAGCTTAAGCAACAGATCCTTTGCCTCCTTGTCATTGATTTACTGATTCTAAGTCATCAATAGCATTAATCCGTACCTGCCTGGGGACCTATTACAAATGACTTTGAAGATGGTGTGAAGGAAGATTTTATTATAAGACCACAGCGTTATTACCAGGGAGACCTTCTCTGCTATCTTCTTTGGCAGGATTCTATCTGTGACAACCCCCACCCCAACCCCCCGCCTCACAGGCTGCGATTTTCTCCTTTTAGATCCAGGTTGTTTGTTTCTTTGGGTGGGGCCTGAGCGTCCCCAGGTTTGCTTCCACTATGGCTTGGTTCTCTTCAGAGTCCTGGGTGAGCTAATAAAACCCAAATTTGCTGATGAGGAAAAAGGAAAAGTATGTTATGGGTTAAAATAATACTAGAGTCTATTTTTTCCGCTGTGTTGTGATCCATAGAAATCACCCTGAGCCTTTTCTCTTTCTTCTCTGCCTGGGAAGCCAATTGCTTTGATTGCAGTGATATGAGCTAGCTAAAATGACTTGCCCTTGCTTGTGAGGCAAATGGAACATGCTAATAGAACTTATCGCATTACCCGATGCAAAAGTGCCATAGCTCATTACTTTAAGATAAAAGGATATCATTGCAGACGGCAAGCAGAATTGACTTTCTGAGGCCCGACTTGATGATGATTTAATCAACTGCTCTCTTTCACTTCTCATCTCTGCGCCTGTCGGTTTCACAGGTGCCGTTAAATGAGACACTCAGAAAGTGAGCGGAGGGAAAGAAATTGCTGTCATTACTTTTCAAGAAAGGAGGTATGCAAATTTTCGACAGAAAGATTGCGTTCATAATGGGCCTGGTAAAATACAAGGATCATGCTTGACAGGTGAGGGCAAGCCATTTGTATGTCCTTAAAGCAGAGCAACCTTCCTCGTTTAGAAATGTGCTCAGTAAGAGAAACGACAAATGAGAGGACGGGCGGGCCGGGGCCCGGTGGGGTGGGACGGTGCAGTGGGACGAGCTGCCCAGGGCCCGGGCTGGCCCGACTTCCACCGGGGGAGGGGGCTGAAAGTCTGAGGGAAGCCAGAGGAGCAGCTAGCAGAGCCTGGTAGCTCATCTGAACCGATCTGCCAACGAGCTCTTGAAAGACCACCTTAATTTCCTTCATCTGCAACTGTGGAGCCGGCTGGCCTGGGTTCACATCCTACCTAGGTGGCATGTGAACTGTAGGACCTTGGACAAATAACCTGTCTTTCTGTGCCTCAGTTCCACTATCTATCAAATGGGGCTATTGATAGTATCAAGCTCAGGAGGATGTTGAGAGCTTTCATTGCATTAATAAACAGATTTTATACACACACATGCATGTGTATATGAATTGGGCTTCCTCGGTGGCACTAGTGGTAAAGAACCTGCCTGTCAATGCAGGAGACATAAGAACCTCAGGTTTGATCCCTGGGTTGGGAAGATCCCCTGGAGAAGGGTACTTCAACCCAATCCACTATTCCATGGACACAGGGGCTTGTAGGGCTACAGTGCCTAGGGTCACAGAGTCAGACATGACTGAAGTGACTTCAGTTCAGTAGCTCAGTCATGTCCAACTCTTTGCAACTCCATGAATTGCAGCACGCCAGGCTTCCCTGTCCATCACCGACTCTGGGAGCTTACTCAAACTCATGTCCAGTAGCTCAGTCATGTCCAACTCTTTGCAACTCCATGAATTGCAGCACGCCAGGCTTCCCTGTCCATCACCAACTCTGGGAGCTTACTCAAACTCATGTCCATCGAGTCAGTGATGCCATCTAACCATCTCATCCTCTGATGTCCCCTTCACCTCCCACCTTCAATGTTTCCTAGCATCCAATGAGTCAGTTCTTCCCATCAGGTGGCCAAAGTATTGGAGTTTCAGCTTCAGCATCAGTCCTTCCAATGAACATTCGGGACTGATTTCCTTTAGGATTGACTAGCACATATATATATACTAAATATTGGGTTGGCCAGAAAGTTTGTTTGGGATTTTCCATAGGGGCAGATGGAAAAACCCAAAGGAACTTTCTGGCCAACCCAATATATATATATATGCATGCGTGCATGTTCAGTAGCTAAGTCATGTCTGACTCTTTGCGGCCCCATGGACTGTAGCCTTCCAGGTTTCTCTGTCCATGAAATTTCCTAGGCAAAAATACTGGAATAGGTTGCCATTTCCTTTTGCAAGTGATTTTTTCAACTCAGGGACTGAACCCACATGTCCTGTACTGGCAGGCAGATTCTTTACCCGAGGCACCTGGGAAGCCCCAATACATACGTAGTAAACATAAAAGGGATTAGAACCGTGCCTGACACACAGGAAGCACTCATGAGGTGTTAAAGATCATTCGGTCATTCATTATGCAACAAAGACTGAGGTTTCAATTTAAAAAATCTTTTTAAGGGTATGCATGCCAGGTGCTAGAAATCTGACTGGTTCTAGTTTAGATAGAATGCAATTCTCCTCCGATGTCACATATATAAGTCTTGCTCCCAGCAGATGGCGAGTTCCTCAGAGAGTAGTCTGGTGTCCCTAGATTCATCAGAGGGCCCAGTGCAGTTTTAAAGATCCTGAAAAATGCTCATCAGCACTTTGATGATTTGCGGGTTCCCTCCCTCCCTCCTTCTACATATTCCACAGATCCGATACTTCCTCTGGAGCACCAGCCCTTAGAGGAAGCTCCCCTGAGGAGGAGGAGATGTTTGTCTTTGGGAACTTCAGGTGATCATGTGCCCCAGCCACAGGAAGGCGTGGGGGAGCCACTCCACAAAGACAAGCGTGGCTTGAATCACCTTCAGGAAGGCAGAATGTGTCTGAAAAGATTAGATGATCAGAGGAAAAGGAACAAGGTGTTTTTTCATCCACTTTGCCATCAATAGATAATTGTTCTATTTTCTCCAACACTCCCAAGTAAAAGCATCTTTCTTAAAGAGCTTGTAACTCCGAGTTCTTTTTCCCTAGATAATGAAGCTGCTGCAAACCATTCTTCCCTCCAGCCCCTAAGGTTGTGAGGCACTGAATGTAGCTCCTGCTTTCCATGCTAAGTGCGCCTTCAATTCCCTGTCAAAGGGACAATGTCCACCTCTGGCAAAAAAAAAAAAAGAAAGGAAAAAAGAGGAGGACCCACAACAGCAGAGTGGCTCCAAGCTGTCTTTTCTAGAAAAGCCTGGTTCCTGAGGTGCTCTTCCCATCTTCTCTCTGCAGCATGGCTCTTTCTGGGTAGGGATTCTCCCTAGGATGATCGCAAAAGCATTTTCCCCTAAAATGAAAGTCAACAGCTATCAGTCATTTAAAATGAACGTCCTGACAACAGCCCTGTGAGGGAAGTATGACGACCCCTCATTTTCAAGATGAGAAGTTAAGCCTTCCAAGGGCAAGAGGCAGTATAGGAACCTAGTTCTATCCTTCAGAGTCCATGTTCCCAGCAAGCACAGCACACCGTCTCACTCTCTCTGAAGCACCGCACAGTAAGTGCTCCACATATGAGCCTTCAAGTTCTGACCTTTCGAAGATGCAAATGTGTCCCTGGATGCCGGTTGTGCTTACGACTGTACTTATCAAGGTACTGAACTGTAAGGTTCAAATTTTTTCTTTATTTTTATGTATTATTTGTGTGAAAAGTATTATGAACTATTACAGTACAGTACTATATGGCTCATTATGTTGGTTGGGTACCTAGGTGAACTCTGTCAGACTTCTGAACAGCTGGACTTATGGACGCGCTCTTGAAATGGAACGCGTTCATATGGAGGTGACTTAATGTACAAAGGAACTGCTTTAAAAATATCTTCCTAATTGATGGCTCAGCAGAGGGTAAGTAGAGGCAAGCTGAGACTGAAGAGGGTGTGGTGACTGTAAGCAGCAGTGAACGTAGCACATCAACCAACTCTCCACTCTACCCCAGACGGCTCTCCCTTAAGAGCAGGACCTAGCACAGAGCCCACTCATAGTACATGCTTATTAAATCTGAGGCTGACCTCGGTTCGGATTTTGACCCCTCCATTTAGCAGCCAGGCAATCCTGGGAAAGGTACTTAACATCTTGGCATGCATGCCTGTTCTAAGTCATGTCATGGGACCCCATGGACTGGAGCCCGTCAGGCTCCTCTGTCCACGGAACTTTCCAGGCAAGGATACTGGAGCTGGTTGCCATTTTCTTCTCCAGGGCATCTTCCCAACCCATGGATGGATCCCAAATCTCCTGTGTCTCCTGCATTACAGGCAGATTCCTTCCTGCTGAGCCACGGGGAAGCCCTTAACATCTTAGAGCCTATTCTTTTTTTTTCTTTAACCTGTAAAAGGGGATGACACCTACTCTTAGAGCCTAACATCTTAGAACCTATTTTTTTCTTTAACTTGTAAAAGGGGATGACACCTACTCCCCAAGAATTTTGTGAGAATGAAATAAGTTCAAGCATGTGAAAGCAGCCAGAGAGAAATGCGAACAGTTTTGTTTTTTCCAACTCTTTCCTAAAAGATATGTTGTATCACACACAGAAATGAGGTAACTTAATAGTCATTTAAATGTTTGGTTGGATTTTTGTATCACTTTATTGCCAGAGGGAAAATCATATTCTGCAAGGATTTCTGCTTGGGAGGTGTTTGAAGACGTGATACTATGCTGCACTAAAGCAGAAACAATAACCTAAACAAACAAATAAAAGCAGAAACCACCATTGCCTCTCAAAGAGAACAACAGGAATCTTCCTGTTAACAAATGGTTTTATTTCATGCATAAAATACCAACAAGGAAAGACGCTTTAGAATTCAATTTTCTAAGCATTCCTTTTGGTTCTTACTGCATAATTCTGAAGGTTAATAGAATTTGGACTTATTCTTCAGTCAAATAGTAGTCAGTAACCCTGTGTAGAAGGGCTTCCCTGGTGGCTCAGATGACAAAGAATCTGCCGGCAATGCAGGAGACTCAGGTTCGATCCCTGGGTCAGAAAGATCCCCTGGAATAGGAAATGGCAACCCACTATAGTATTCTTGCCTGGAAAATTTCATGGGCAAAGGAGCCTTGTAGGCTATAGTTCTGTCCAGGCTGCAGAGAGCTGGACACAACCGATCACCATTTATTCTTTTATTAACCCTATGCATAGGGCCTAAGTAAAATGCATAGATCTAAGATGTGGAATCTTCACTTGTAGATTATGCACTGTGCAAATCATGACTTATGCTTTGACATCATTAAGATGTTCATTCAAATTCAGACTGGCAAAATAAATAAGTGGACAGATACACAGAATAATCTGTTTTTTTTTTTTTTTTTGACACAGAGAATATCAAAAACTCAAGTGATTATCAGTGCAACTAGGAAGCCAGTCATTTTGGAATTTGTCCAGAGACCCCGACCAATCAGAATTAGGGGCTATTTGGATAGCCCTTTGCACAGAGTTTATTTATATGCAAGATCTATTTAAGGATGGAGCTAAAAAAATCAGCCAACAGAATAACCTTGGGAAGAGACCAAACTTTTGAAAGCATTAACTTCGATAACTGCAAAAATGGTGAATAATTGAGAGACTATAACTTAAGTGCTTGTCACTCAGTACGCACTCAGAAGTCCAGCAGAGGGGGTCTTACCCCCGCCGGGATACAAGGATATGTGTGTACCCTTTTCCACAGGTATGGACTTCTCTCCCCAAACCTACCTCAGAGTTTGCATCTTGCTCTTCCTAAACCTGGCACCTAGTATGTGCTCAATACATATGTGTGAAAGAATGAATTCATAAACTACATGAGTCAAACATCTCAGGGAAAGTGTCACAGAAAAGTGTTTAATTAAGGAGACCAATGACTGAACAGCAATTGATGGAATGGATGCTGAGGTGTTCAATGGTAGTGGCTATCTCAATGCATCTATGAGAAAGAACGTGAGTATAATTTCGAGATAAAAGTAAATCCTAAAAAAAATAACACCATGCACTTGTAAAAATCCAATGTTAAGATTATTCTTTTAAGGAAATGAGAAAACTCGAAATCCTAAAGTATTTCTTCTTAATTTGGACTCATTTCAAGCCAACAGAAAGCAACTGGACTTGAACAGGAAAAGGGAACAGGGTGCTCTCATATTGCTAAAACGTAACAGCCACATTATCAACTTACCACCAATCAGATTTTTTGTTATGTTTTTAAACTGCAAGATGGTGAAAGGAATAGAAATATGGCTTGAGGCAAACAAATGTCAGGAGGTAGTTCAAGGAGATCTGAAGACATGTTGAACTGCTGTATCACAAAACTAAACCCTGATTCTTTTCCTTCTTCTCTTTATGAGTTACTTAACTTTTGCTCCTCTTAGAATTCATCATTTTCATAACTAGGATTTTAAATTAAATTATACGTAACAACAGTCTTTATTTTAGGATGGCTTGAAAACTCCGTCTTCTATATCATAAACAAGGAAGGCTAGGATTACTATAAATTGTCTGCAAGAAAATACAAATTGCCAAGATAAAAACACCCACTGGCCTGCCAGTCTCAAGTTTCCTGTTTTGACATACTATATGCAGTAATTTGGTATCCACAATCTCTTATTAGAAAATGAATGTGCTATTTTTCTGAATGCTGCAATTACAATAATTGAATTTAAAATGGGGATTGAGTTTCTCTCTTTGGAGGAAAAGAATAATTGTGTATTTCTGATTAAAATCAAGGGGGACTGAAAAGAGGTTGTACAAATTCCAGCTTCAGTCTCCCCGAGTGACTCCTCGCCAGGCCAGAGAAAAGAAACATTTGGATGCAGAGAAATGGACCAGCACCTTAGCAGGAGGCGCTGTCTCTGGGCCTCCCTTGCTTTGCCTCCTGGCCTTCGGTCACAGCACCCCTGTGACAGAGGCAATCACATTTTAAATGGCAGCCATGCTGGAGTTCCCACTGTGTCAAAAATTGAGTTAAAATGTAAGGAAAACAAACATCTCTTTGTGTTGAAAATGTCTGCCCCTTTTAGACTGCCAACATTTTGGAACTGTCTTTTTTCTTCATTGTAGGATCTCTCCTCTAGGTGGGCGAAATATAATGACAGAAGAATTAGGGGGGCTGAGGGGGAGAAGAGATCCAACACTCAGCTTGTTTTGTCTTACAAAAAAAATTATATCGAAAGTCACCTTTAAGGTTCAAATGTAAGAAAGGACAAGAGATGAAGAGAGGGCTATCTTGCCTTTGGAATGACTTATTATTTTATGTTGGATTGATACCACTCAGTCTTCTGAAAGCTCCATTTATTCAAGAGTGAAGGTAAAATTTAATCTCATAAATCCTCCTAAATATTCTTCAAAATACAGCTTCTTGAGAAAAAAAATTTCCAGCACACAGTGAGCCAAGGATTACCTCTTCGTACTGCTTATTATTTTTTAGTGGCTTTATTGACATATAATTGACATGAATAAACTGCCCATATTTCAAATATACTACTGGTTATACACATGTATACACCCATGAAACCATCACTACAATCAGAAGAGTGAACACATCCACTGCCCTCAAAGGTTTTCTTGTGCTACTTTGCTAATCCCTCCATCTTCTCCCTGAGGGAACCACCTTCAATCCTCCCCACAACCACTGATCTGCTTTCCATCACTATAGATGAGTCTGTGTATTTTCTAGAGTTTTACATAAATGGAATCATGTAGTACTGTAGGTACTCTTTTTGTCTGCTTTCTATCATTCTATGTGGATGCCTAATTAAAAGGGGGCCTTCTAGCTCCATGCGGAAGGCAGTCCTCGGAGATTGCCTAGCCCAGGGTTTTACTGTCATCTGCCAGGAATAGGACCGATTGCTTGGTCTTACTTTATTCTTAGGCTTTATTATGTACTTCAGTAATCAATAAGCACTTCTATGGCAGAGGGTTTATTCTACCCTATAAATTCAAGGAGGAGAGAATGATATTAAGACATCAGTATGGATGGGCTCTGCTGCTCTGTAACACCACGAGGAAAACGCGAGCAACAGATTTAAATCTAGGAAGGTTACAGAGCAGTCACAGCTCCTGGCTGGTTGGCAGGGATCGTAAAAGACTCAGGCAAGATCTACAGCAGTGCACTGTGAACCAATGGGACTCTCAGAGCAAAAACCCAAACTGAGAAGGCAATACTGGTCGTCTCCCTGGGAAGAATTATAAGCACTGACTTGAGTGGAATGTGAAGAGCCCCTCTCAAAAAATCCAAAATATTTCTTAACAGAACAAATGAAATGGTAGAGAACAAATACTGATTGCAGGCTGGCTGTGTAGAAAAAGTCTGGCTCTGGTTTGGGAAGAAGCCTACTTGATAGTCGCCTGGCAGTCTCAGGAGGCTCCTAATTCTCTCTCCTGCAACTCCTGGCCCCAGGGCTCTGCGGTAATGATCACTGGAGCATCTTTTCTCTGGCTAGCCCTCAGAGACTCATCCTTTCTTTCAAAAGCAGAGAGGTCAATTCATGGGAGAGGAACTATAAATGGCTAATAAACATATGGGGGGAAAAATGTTCAGCTTCGCTGGTAATCAAAGAAACACAGAGTAAAAAGAGATGTATTT